>NW_027223770.1:13827404-13892404 GCF_028538775.1 Myotis yumanensis
ATAGGGAGAGGTGGGGGTGAGATGGGGCGAGGAGGGGGTGAGATGGGGAGAGGTGGGGGTGAGGTGGGGAGAGGAGGGGGTGAGATGGGGAGAGGAGGGGGTGAGATGGGGAGAGGAGGGGGTGAGGTGGGGAGAGGAGGGGGTGAGGTGGGGAGAGGAGGGGGTGAGGTGGGGAGAGGTGGGGGTGAGGTGGGGAGAGGAGGGGGTGAGGTGGGGAGAGGTGGGGGTGAGGTGGGGAGAGGAGGGGGTGAGATGGGGAGAGGAGGGGGTGAGATGGGGAGAGGAGGGGGTGAGGTGGGGAGAGGAGGGGGTGAGGTGGGGAGAGGTGGGGGTGAGGTGGGGAGAGGAGGGGGTGAGATGGGGAGAGGAGGGGGTGAGATGGGGAGAGGAGGGGGTGAGGTGGGGAGAGGAGGGGGTGAGGTGGGGAGAGGTGGGGGTGAGGTGGGGAGAGGAGGGGGTGAGATGGGGAGAGGTGGGGGTGAGGTGGGGAGAGGAGGGGGTGAGATGGGGAGAGGAGGGGGTGAGATGGGGAGAGGAGGGGGTGAGGTGGGGAGAGGTGGGGGTGAGGTGGGGAGAGGTGGGGGTGAGGTGGGAGAGGAGGGGGTGAGGTGGGGAGAGGAGGGGGTGAGATGGGGAGAGGAGGGGGTGAGATGGGGAGAGGAGGGGGTGAGGTGGGGAGAGGAGGGGGTGAGGTGGGGAGAGGTGGGGGTGAGGTGGGGAGAGGAGGGGGTGAGATGGGGAGAGGAGGGGGTGAGGTGGGGAGAGGTGGGGGTGAGGTGGGGAGAGGTGGGGGTGAGGTGGGGAGAGGAGGGGGTGAGATGGGGAGAGGAGGGGGTGAGATGGGGAGAGGAGGGGGTGAGGTGGGGAGAGGAGGGGGTGAGGTGGGGAGAGGAGGGGGTGAGATGGGGAGAGGAGGGGGTGAGGTGGGGAGAGGAGGGGGTGAGGTGGGGAGAGGAGGGGTGAGGTGGGGAGAGGTGGGGGTGAGGTGGGGAGAGGTGGGGGTGAGGTGGGGAGAGGAGGGGGTGAGATGGGGAGAGGAGGGGGTGAGATGGGGAGAGGAGGGGTGAGGTGGGGAGAGGTGGGGGTGAGGTGGGGAGAGGAGGGGGTGAGGTGGGGAGAGGTGGGGGTGAGATGGGGAGAGGAGGGGGTGAGGTGGGGAGAGGAGGGGGTGAGATGGGGAGAGGAGGGGTGAGGTGGGGAGAGGTGGGGTGAGGTGGGGAGAGGTGGGGAGAGGAGGGGGTGGGGTGGGGAGAGGTGGGGAGAGGAGGGGGTGAGATGGGGAGAGGAGGGGTGAGATAGGGAGAGGTGGGGGTGAGATAGGGAGAGGTGGGGGTGAGATGGGGCGAGGAGGGGGTGAGATGGGGAGAGGTGGGGGTGAGATAGGGAGAGGAGGGGGTGAGGTGGGGAGAGGTGGGGGTGAGATGGGGAGAGGAGGGGTGAGGTGGGGAGAGGTGGGGAGAGGTAGGGGTGAGATGGGGAGAGGAGGGGGTGAGGTGGGGAGAGGATGGGGTGAGGTGGGGAGAGGTGGGGGTGAGGTGGGGAGAGGAGGGGGTGAGATGGGGAGAGGAGGGGGTGAGATGGGGAGAGGAGGGGGTGAGATGGGGAGAGGTGGGGGTGAGATGGGGAGAGGAGGGGTGAGGTGGGGAGAGGTAGGGGGTGAGATGGGGAGAGGAGGGGGTGAGATGGGGAGAGGTGGGGGTGAGATGGGGAGAGGAGGGGGTGAGGTGGGGAGAGGAGGGGAGAGGTGGGGAGAGGTGGGGAGAGGTGGGGGTGAGGTGGGGAGAGGTGGGGGTGAGGTGGGGAGAGGTGGGGGTGAGGTGGGGAGAGGTGGGGAGAGGTGGGGGAGAGGAGGGGATAGGTGGGGAGAGGTGGGGAGAGGTGGGGGTGAGGTGGGGAGAGGTGGGGGTGAGGTGGGGAGAGGTGGGGAGAGGTGGGGAGAGGAGGGGGTGAGGTGGGGAGAGGTGGGGGTGAGGTGGGGAGAGGTGGGGAGAGGTGGGGGTGAGGTGGGGAGAGGTGGGGGTGAGGTGGGGAGAGGTGGGGAGAGGTGGGGGTGAGGTGAGGAGAGGAGGGGGTGAGGTGGGGAGAGGAGGGGGTGAGATGGGGAGAGGAGGGGGTGAGGTGGGGAGAGGTGGGGGCGAGATGGGGAGAGGAGGGGTGAGGTGGGGGAGAGGAGGGGAGAGGTGGGGAGAGGTGGGGAGAGGTGGGGGTGAGGTGGGGAGAGGTGGGGGTGAGGTGGGGAGAGGTGGGGAGAGGTGGGGGTGAGATGGGGAGAGGAGGGGTGAGGTGGGGAGAGGTGGGGGTGAGGTGGGGAGAGGAGGGGGTGAGATGGGGAGAGGAGGGGTGAGGTGGGGAGAGGTGGGGGTGAGGTGGGGAGTGGTGGGGGTGAGGTGGGGAGAGGAGGGGGTGAGGTGGGGAGAGGAGGGGTGAGGTGGGGAGAGGAGGGGGTGAGATGGGGAGAGGAGGGGGTGAGGTGGGGAGAGGAGGGGGTGAGGTGGGGAGAGGAGGGGGTGAGATGGGGAGAGGAGGGGGTGAGATGGGGAGAGGTGGGGGTGAGGTGGGGAGAGGTGGGGGTGAGGTGGGGAGAGGAGGGGGTGAGATGGGGAGAGGAGGGGTGAGGTGGGGAGAGGTGGGGGTGAGGTGGGGAGAGGAGGGGGTGAGATGGGGAGAGGAGGGGTGAGGTGGGGAGAGGTGGGGGTGAGGTGGGGAGAGGTGGGGGTTAGGTGGGGAGAGGAGGGGGTGAGATGGGGAGAGGAGGGGGTGAGGTGGGGAGAGGAGGGGGTGAGGTGGGGAGAGGAGGGGGTGAGATGGGGAGAGGAGGGGGTGAGATGGGGAGAGGTGGGGGTGAGGTGGGGAGAGGAGGGGGTGAGATGGGGAGAGGAGGGGGTGAGGTGGGGAGAGGTGGGGGTGAGGTGGGGAGAGGAGGGGGTGAGATGGGGAGAGGAGGGGGTGAGATGGGGAGAGGAGGGCGTGAGATGGGGAGAGTGTGGGGGGTGAGGTGGGGAGAGGTGGGGGTGAGGTGGGGAGAGGAGGGGTGAGGTGGGGAGAGGAGGGGGTGAGGTGGGGAGAGGAGGGGGTGAGATGGGGAGATGTGGGGGTGAGGTGGGGAGAGGTGGGGGTGAGGTGGGGAGATGTGGGGGTGAGGTGGGGAGAGGAGGGGGTGAGATGGGGAGAGGAGGGGTGAGGTGGGGAGAGGTGGGGTGAGGTGGGGAGAGGAGGGGGGTGAGGTGGGGAGAGGTGGGGTGAGGTGGGGAGAGGAGGGGGTGAGATGGGGAGAGGAGGGGGTGAGGTGGGGAGAGGAGGGGGTGAGATGGGGAGAGGAGGGGGTGAGATGGGGAGAGGAGGGGTGAGGTGGGGAGAGGAGGGGGTGAGATGGGGAGAGGAGGGGTGAGGTGGGGAGAGGTGGGGTGAGGTGGGGAGAGGAGGGGGTGAGATGGGGAGAGGAGGGGGTGAGGTGGGGAGAGGAGGGGGTGAGATGGGGAGAGGAGGGGTGAGGTGGGGAGAGGTGGGGGTGAGGTGGGGAGAGGAGGGGGTGAGGTGGGGAGAGGAGGGGTGAGGTGGGGAGAGGAGGGGTGAGGTGGGGAGAGGAGGGGGTGAGGTGGGGAGAGGAGGGGGTGAGATGGGGAGAGGAGGGGTGAGGTGGGGAGAGGAGGGGAGAGGTGGGGAGAGGAGGGGGTGAGGTGGGGAGAGGAGGGAGAGGTGGGGAGAGGGGGGTGAGGTGGGGAGAGGAGGGGGTGAGGTGGGGAGAGGAGGGGGTGAGATGGGGAGAGGAGGGGTGAGGTGGGGAGAGGAGGGGAGAGGTGGGGAGAGGAGGGGGTGAGGTGGGGAGAGGTTGGGGTGAGGTGGGGAGAGGTAGGGGGTGAGATAGGGAGAGGAGGGGGTGGGGTGGGGAGAGGTGGGGGTGAGGTGGGGAGAGGAGGGGGTGAGATGGGGAGAGGAGGGGTGAGATAGGGAGAGGTGGGGGTGAGATGGGGAGAGGAGGGGGTGAGATGGGGAGAGGTAGGGGGTGAGATGGGGAGAGGAGGGGTGAGATAGGGAGAGGAGGGGGTGAGATGGGGAGAGGTAGGGGGTGAGATAGGGAGAGGAGGTGTGAGGTGGGGAGAGGTGAGGGAGAGGGAGAGTGGGCAGGATGGTGGGACGGCTCTGGGTGCCTGAAAGGTCTGGGGAGATGTGGCTGGCAGAGCAGACCTTGTCCCATCCTGACCCTGGTGTGGTTAGGAGTCTAATGGGGGAACCAAGGCCTCTGTCCTTCCCGGGGGGCCATGGGCCGGCGGGGGGGGGGGTGAGGGGGGAGAGTCAGCCAGAGCCTGGCAGGAGGGCAGCTCCATGGTCCTGGGCATGGGCATTGGGCAAACCTCTCCCAAGCTGGCTGCTGACGCTCCCTGTGGTGGGTGTGGCTTCGATTCATGGGCCACAGGGTCCCTGGAGGCCCTGCTCCGCCTCCAGCGCAGGGTGGGGAGGACCAGGGCAAGGCAGGGTACCAGGCCCCACCCCTGCCCCAGCTACAGCCAGATACCTGCCCTGGAGGAGGGCGGGGGTGGTCTTGGGCCCAGGAGGCCAGCCTACCCGTCACACTCAGCAGGGATGGGGGCTTGCCCTCCGCGGGGTGGGTGGTGCTGAGATCAGCCCCAGCCCCCCACAGCACCCGTGGCTGCACGTGCTTGTCCCGGGCTGCCTGGTGCCCGCACTGGCGGCTGCTTGGCCTCTCCCTTCCACGCCTGGGCAGCCACGCTGGCATGGGGACCGGGAGCCTCTGACGGGCTCATTCTGCTGGCTGAGGAGGCGCAGCCAGCCTGTTTGGAAATGCCAGGCTGTGGGGCAGTGGGTACTCCCACCCCTAACCCACCGCCCAGCTCCTACCGGATGATGCTGGAAACGGGCTCTGGCCTCAGTGGTGGAGCCAGGCAGACAATGCGGAGCGGGAGGCTGACACTGAGGCTCCCCAGCCCCTCAGGGAGGGGAGGGGGGCCAGCCCCCGAGGGGAAACACTGATGGACGAAGGCCCATCCCGGCCGGCTTCGCAGCCCTGGTGGGCCGGTCGATGCAGAGGAGTGATGGTGCACCTGGGACTGGGGCATCTGAGGGAGGTTTATTGGCGGCAACTGATTTCCCTGGGGGCCCTCGCTGGCAGCAGCCACCATGGTCCCCGAGAACTGACGGTGTCAGGCTGGAAGAGTGGTGGGGAGGCCCGGTGCCCAGTGGAGGAACTTTGGTTATTGGTTGGCTGGGCCTGGACCGAGCCCCGTGATGGGCATACAGGGGGCTGTGACAAGGGAGGTGTGGGCAGCTGGGGTCATGGGTGGGGCAGAGGCCGGGAGGTGGGTGGAAGGGCCTGTGCGGGAGAGGGGTCAGAGGGAGGGGGAGACAGACTCTCAGGTGGGGGCTGTGGGGTGGAGGCACCAGGTAGCACAGTGACAGGACAACCGAGGGACCCAGGGGGAGACACCCCGACGGGCAGGTGACGACATGGGCCCAGCCTAGGCCCCAGGGCAGTGATGGCGAGCCTTCTGAGCTCGGCGTGTCAGCATTTTGAAAAACCCTAACTTAACTCTGATGCCGTGTCACATATAGAAATTTTTTGATCTTTGCAACCATAGCAAAACAAAGACTCATATTTTTGATATTTATTTTATATATTTAAATGCCACTTAACAAAGAAAAATCAACCAAAAAAATGAGTTCGCGTGTCACCTCTGACACTGGTGTCATAGGTTCGCCATCACTGGCCTAGGCAGTGGTCGGCAAACTCATTAGTCAACAGAGCCAAATATCAACAGTACAACGATTGAAATTTCTTTTGAGAGCCAAATTTTTTAAACTTAAACTGTATAGGTAGGTACATTGTTATTAACTTAATTAGGGTACTCCTAAGGCTTAGGAAGAGCCACACTCAAGGGGCCAAAGAGCCGCATGTGGCTCGCGAGCCGCAGTTTGCCGACCACGGGCCTAGGGCATCAGGAAAGACCTCTTGCTTGCAACTTGGTCCACCCTCCTCCTTTTTTCCAACCTAGCCGGACTGCCCGCTCCTGCCCACACTGCTGGGCTCAGGTCCCCTGTGGCCACCACCTTCCTGTGCTCTGGCCACGCACATCAAGACCCTCCTGGTGGCTTCCCTGGTCCTGACGTCCCTGAGGGTCACCAGCTGCTGGTCCCCAGGCCTTGGCCCTCATCGGGGAGAGGCCCTTCCCTTGCCAGTGGTTCTGAAATAGGTTTCCTTTTGTCCCCAGTTTAATGACAAGGAGCAGGACCTGATCCAACTGTTGTCATCACACAGGCTGTGCTCCCCGAGAACTGAGTGCTCAGGTGCCGGAGTGAGGGGGGTCCCGGGAGGACCAGCTTTCAGCCTGAGAGCTCAGCTCTTCCTCTGTGACGGGGCTGGTGGCCTGGGCACAGCTCCCCCCCCAGGCCCTGCACCTGAGCTCCCGCTCTGGGCTTCACTGGCCCCACACCTCCCCCACCTCTGTCTTTTCCTCTCTGTTTGGTGTCTCCACCTCTCATTCCTCTTGGTGTTGCTTCATGTTGCAACCGACCCAGGTGACTATGTCCCCTCTTCCCTGGACTCATGTCTCTACCCTGGATCTGGACCTGTCTCTTCTTGGCCCTCGGGCCACGTGGGATCGTTCAAACACGCACACATTGTACCCATGCTGCCTGGGCCCGGTCCCAGCTCAGCACGCTTCCTGCACTTCCCGGCCCCATCTGTGCCTCAGTCTCCCTGCTCGCCCCCTGGGCTGAGGACATCGGTCTTATATGTGGTGGGCAGGCTGGTCCGGGATATCTGACAGCGGTCACTCTACTCCCACAGGTCTGGCCACTCTAAAATGGGTTCAGCTCTGCCCCGTGTCTGTCCCATGTGTCCCTGGGCATGTGGCCCTGAACTGGTCTGTAATAGGGCACCCACACCCGCTGGCAGGTTCTTCCCTGTTCTGTCTCTGTGTGACTTGAGGAGACACAGGGTGAGCACAGGATCTCGGGCAGTGTCCATCCATCCCACCCACCTCCCAAG
Source organism: Myotis yumanensis (assembly GCF_028538775.1). Lineage (NCBI taxonomy): Eukaryota > Metazoa > Chordata > Mammalia > Chiroptera > Vespertilionidae > Myotis > Myotis yumanensis. The sequence goes on from NW_027223770.1 coordinate 13,834,408, forward strand.
CTGGTCCAGGCTCTGTCCAAAGTCAGACTCAGGGTTTCCCCAGAGCAGTGCCTGGCCCAGGGTCCACAGTCCGGCCTGACCCTTCGGTGCCGGGCTCTGGGAGGCTCCTGGCCCCAGAGGACTCGGGGCTGGCGAGGCGGGGACAGGTGGCTGTTTTGAAGTCCCCAGCAAGGACAGTGGGGACAGATGGCTCTTGGCAGGATATGTGCCCCCACACTGCGAGGCCAGCTGTCCCGAGCCGGCATGGAGCGAGGCTTCCGGCAAACCCCGAGGAGCCGGGTCTGCGGGTGGCCAGGGGCCTGGGGACGCTCGGGGCCTGTGGTTGGGGCCTGAGGCCCACAGTGGGGCGGGGCCCAGGAGTGCAGGGGGTTCCTGACGTGTCCAGCCTTAACTTTTCATTGACTTTCATAACTATTAAAGAAAGCACTTTTTAAAAAATATATATATTTTTTATTGATTTTTTACAGAGAGGAAGGGAGAGGGATAGAGAGTTAGAAACAGCAATGAGAGAGAAACATCGATCAGCTGCCTCCTGCACACTCCCTACCAGGGATGTGTCCGCAACCAAGGTACATGCCCTTGACTGGAATCGAACCCGGGACCCTTGAGTCTGCAGGCCGGCGCTCTATCCACTGAGCCAAACCGGTCAGGGCAAGAAGGCACTTTTTCTTTTTGGTGGAAATTAAAACATAATGATTCTGAAAATGATAGAGAAACTAGAAAGTTCGCCCCCCCCCCCCAGCCTGCCCCTCTTGGCATGGACTTCCCTTCCGTCTCGCTGGGCTGGCCCCACGAGCCCCCGATGCCCGACTGCATTCGAGTCTGGGCCCTGCTTTTCTGTGAACATGACCTCCAGCGCTGCGCCCAGAGACTCCCCGGAAATGGGCTCATGGCGCCTGTGTGCCCACAGCTGCGCGTCATCAGCGAGCCAGCAGAGGAGGCCCTGGGACACACCTGCTGCCTGTGTCCTCTGAGGGTCGGTTCCTGGCGGCAGCGCACAGCATGGCCAGCGCCACCACTGGGAAGAGAAAGCTTCGCTGCCTTCAGTGCCTCTCCCACCAGGCCAGGCCCACCAGAGACCCAGCCCTGCCGGTGCCCTTGCCAGCCCGGCCAGCCTTTGGGCCGTCACCCCAAGCATCTCCTGTGGCACCTGCCAGGTGGCCTCATCAGGTGTCACAGAAGGAGGCCTTCAGGCCTGAGTGTGCGGGCTAGGGCCCCGGGTTCAAGTCTAGCCTCTGCCTCATATCCTTGTTTGTGGGGGGCTGGCAGTGCCACGCTGGCACGAGCCTCCGGGCACCCTCTGAGCGAACAGGGGAGGCTGTCCTCAGGGCCCGACCTGTGAGTGTGCCCAGGAAAAGGGGGCTTTGAGTCCATGGTATGCGTGGGGCCCCTTGGCGCCTTCTAGGGTGTCGAGGAGGGAGCCCTTTGCCATGCCAGGCCTGGCCAAGTCATCCCCGGCCTCCCTGGCTTGGCAGGGATGGGCGTTGGCAGAAGAGGCTGAGGCTACCCCAGCCAGGCTACCCCAGACGCCTATCCGTGAGCGCTTGTCACGGGGCTCGGGGGGCTAGTTTGAAGGCGAGCAAACTGCCTGCTGGAACACGCACGTCCTCGTCCTGGCCCCTCGCCACCCGGCGCCGTCACGGCAGATGCCAACTGCGAATGTCAGAGCCAGTGACTAAGTCGCATTGGACTGAGTCTTGTTCTCCTCTGTGACAGGCCTCCACAGCCCCCATGGCCACCCCCACCCCCAACAGGAATGCAGCCTTCTGTCCCCTGCTGGCATTATGGGAGGGAGCTGCCACCATGGCCACAGGAGGCTTTATGGGTGGGCGAGGGCTTAGGGAGGAGATGTTGGCGTTGAGCTGTGGGGCCATCCATGGTCCACTAGAGTGGCCCTTGGGACTCCTGGCTGTGTCTGACTTCACTTAGGCTGGGGTGGCTGGGCTGAGTGAGGCTCTAGCGCCTGGCCTGGATCCATGAAGCCACGGCAGCCCTGTGTGTTCGTGGCTTTGCTGGACACGGTCGGGAGAGCAGAAGATACCATCTGGGTGGGAGTCATTTCACTGTTGGTGTGAAGTGGGATTCGTAAGCGTACTCACCAGGGACAAATGTGATCTGTTCAGGAGAGCTGTCTGTCTATCTGTCCACCCCGAAGACCTCTCCAGACCCAGGGTAGAGCCAGGGGGGAAGGGTCCCCCGGGAAACCCTGCATGAAACAAAGTGGACAGGTTCCCCGCAGGACCTCTCAGTGCCTTGAGCAGGTGAGCTAGAGGGGAGTCTAACAGACGGGGGTGGCCTGCCTGTGGCTGTCGCCAGGCAGGGTTGCCGTATTACTGCTCTCCCCAGGGGCCCTGTGCAGGAATTCGGATGAGACCGGGGCTGCCTGGGACAAACAGGAGGAGGTGGGCGTCCCTGTTCCCAGACGTCACCTCTGAACTGGGGTTGAGATTCTGTCATTTCACGTCCCCACCAGACAGCGCTCCCAGGAGATGCCCTATTAGTGCTGCATTGACCCTCGGGTGGGGGTGCTCTCCCTGTAGGTGAGGGAGCCCTGTCTGAGATGTGACGGGACCCGGTTTGTGACTGAGGAGTGGCTGGGACCAGGGCCCCTCCCAGCTCCATGCGGAGCCGACGCTGCCTGCTGGGGAGGGCTCCAGCCTCTGCAGGTCCCGGGCCTCGTGGGATTTTATAACATGTTTTGTTTTCATTGTTTGGACGGATACCTTCTATTTGCCTCCTTCAATGCTTGTTTTCCATTTCCAGTGGTGCTGTAAGATTTCCTTTCAAAATATAATCACTTAAGTAAAAAAAAAAAATCCATTTGAAGAAAACTCTCCAGTAAACAATAGTGAAGCAGGTGGGCAGACGCAGGATGGAGCGGCGCGTGGGCCTCGGCAGGGTGGTGTGCTGGCTGGGGGCGCGCAGGCGGGAGTGGGGGCAGGGGAGCAGGGAGCGGACACCTCCTCTGTTGCTGCCCAGACCAGCTTGGCCCCCGTGGCTGCTGTCCTTCAGCCGAGGCTGCCATTGGCTGCCGGCTTGCTGAGGTGGCCAGGGCCATGCTTGTCCAGCCCTGGCTTCCCAAGGTCCCCCTGATCTCATGCCCACTTGTGCCCTTGAACCTGTGTCCAGCTGTGCTTTTTTTTTTTTTTTTTTTTTTTTTTTTTGCCGGTTAACCTTCCAGCACATTTATTCATTGGAGAGGTGGCAGAAAATGGGGTGTCTCTTGGGAAGTCTGGGGTGCCATGAGTCAGCAGCGGGCTGCTTCTAAAGCCCGGCTTGGTCGGAGTCTTCCTCCCACAGACCCACATGGGCAATGACAAGGGGCAGCCTTTACACAGAGGGTAAACTGAGGCTCAGGGTGTCACCCCTTAACCAAGCCTGCACGGCCTGCTAAGGGAACAGGCCCTGAACTTTCTGCCCCCCCAACAAGGGCTGATGTGGCTGTGCCCAGAGCAGGTAGGTGTGTGGGTGTCTGGCCGGTGGGCATCTCAGGGGCTGGGCCCCTCCCTCAGTCTTGTGCGCTGGGACTTGTGTCATCACCCTGTTCTGACTCCTTTCCTGCGGGTGGAGTAGAGACGGTGAATGGGGTGGGCGGACTGGCTGGGGCCCCAGTGCAAACTCTGCCTGTGGCTGGAGCTCACAGGGTCTGAGTGGAAGTCACATGAGCAGGGCCTAGAATGGACCTTCTCGGGCGTAGAAACCCTTGGACTGAGGGGACGGCTCAGGACCCTGGGCACCAGAAGTTGCAGTCCTGGGTTCCAGTCCTGTCTCTGCCCCTTCAGTGGGCACAGAGCTCCAGGCCGGGGCTCTGGCCTCAGGACACCCAGCTGTCGCCTCCGAGGTGGGCGGGGTTGTCAGAGCCTGGATGGTGCCTGCAGGCAGTGGATCGGGGAGTCCTGAGCCCTCAGCCTCCGGTCACTCAGCCCTCAGCCTCCCATTGTACAGATGAGAAAACTGAGGAGAGTCATCAAATCACCTTCCTGTGTCTCACCAAGAGCCGGGTACAACCCAGGCCTGTCAGCTTCCCGTGCAGCAAGCCCCAGCCCAACGCCCACTTCCCTCCACTTGGAGGGTGACTCCCCCTGCAGACTCTCAAGTGAGACCCCAATCCACTTCCTCTTGCCACACCCAGACCACACGACCCTCCACCCCATGCAGGGCAGGTCCTGCCTCCTCCTGCTCCGGGACTGAGCAGTCAGGTGCCAGGCCTGTGGTCCAGGCTCCCACTGGGAACAGGCCTCTCAGTGGCCTGGATGCCCCACAGACAACATTGATGCTGTTTTTGCCCAAACAACCACATGCCAGGTATTCATTCCAGGCTCTGTTGGGAACACAGAAATCGATGCCCACAGAAAGGGAGCACAGACCCGCCAGAGGCATAGTTGGTGGCCCCTCAGCAGGAAGTGACCACTGGTGGGGGGCACATAAACAAAGCTCATGACTGGTGGACATGTCCTGTCACTGGCCCTCCCCGCCGGGGCCCAGACATTCCTGAGCTCAGGGTCAGGAGGAGGGGCTGGTCTACACAGCCCCAGGTCCCACCAGCTCTCCCAGTGGTAGCAGTGTGCCCCCACCCCTACCCTAACCCCTACCCAGCACCTTCCAAAACCCCAGCACGGGCCCTGCCAGCCCCGGAGGGCAGTGAGCACTCGCCCCTGGCCTGCTAGGAAGTACGCAGGAGGTGCCCAATACTTGCTGAAGCAGCTGCCGAGGCCTCCTGCTGGTGTCCTGGGTGGGGTTTTCAACCTCTCTCAGCCTCAGTTTCTTAGTCTATAAACCAGTTGTGGGGGGTGGGCAGCTCCTTGGGGACACGTGGAGGCACTGGAATTGCAGTGGGGCCTGCCTGCTCTGGCCCTGTGCTCTCTACAGGCTGGGACGATGCCATCTCTCAGTCCTCATGGAGCTGCCTCCTGGGGCCTGGGCCCCCCATGGGCCCACTCTCCCAGGACTGAGCTGAGCTGAGCTGACCTCGGGCCTGGGCCCCCATGGGCCCCTCTCCCCCAGGACTGAGCTGGGCTGACCTCGGTCCTAGGCCCCCATGGGACCACTCCCCAGGACTGAGCTGAGCTGACCTCGGTCCTAGGCCCCCATGGGACCACTCCCCAGGACTGAGCTGGGCTGACCTCGGTCCTAAGCCCCCATAAACCATTCTCCCCCAGGACTGAGCTGGGCTGACCTCGGTCCTAGGCCCCCATGGGACCACTCCCCAGGACTGAGCTGAGCTGACCTCGGTCCTAGGCCCCCATGGGACCACTCCCCAGGACTGAGCTGGGCTGACCTCGGTCCTAAGCCCCCATAAACCATTCTCCCCAGGATTGAGCTGAGCTGACCTCGGGCCTGGGCCCCCCATGGGACCATTCTCCCAGGATTGAGCTGAGCTGACCTCGGTCCTAGGCCCCCCATGGGCCCACTCCCCCAGGACTGAACTGAGCTGACCTCGGGCCTGGGCCCCCCATGGACCCACTCCCCCAGGACTGAGCTGGGCTGACCCCGGCCTGGAGGGTCTCCCTCAGCGAGGGAGCACGTGTTTTGAGTCCTGGCCTCCTCACGTGCACCTGTGCTTCTCGGCCGCACATTCTGTTTGGTTCCGCGTCTGTGGAGCAGGGCCTGGAGTGTCCTGAAATGGGTTTCCTGGTGCCCTTAGGGACAGGGGCTGAAGCCTCTCCAGCACCCTGCTGGCCCCGAGCCCCCTGTCCTCCTGTCCCTCTGCGCCCCAGGCCGTGGCATTCCCGGGAGCAGCAGCAGCAGCGCTGGGGTAGGTTTGCTCGCAGCAGTGTTGTGCGGGAGGAATCTCCCCAGCTCCAGGCGGTGGGAATGTGTACACCCTCGTAATCGGCAAATGCTCAAAATCAGAGCCCTCTGGCCTGTCCCAGCCGGTGATGAAGCCTGCACCCGCTCCTCAGGGCCCAGGGAAGCCCCCTCCCACACTGGCCTTTCTTGGGGCCCACTAGGCACCAGGGTCACCCATGAAAAAGTCTCACGGGTCTACCGCAGCCCTCTGCCAGGGCATGGGAAACTCCATGGGGTGGACACATCACTTATTTGTCCAGCGTGCCAACCGCTGGCCCAGAGCTGAGATAGATGCCTGCCCAGGTGCCCCGTGTGGTCAGAAGGTGCTCCTGGTGCCGCCATCTGGGGATGCTGCAGGGAGCCTGCCCTCCCCCCCTGACCCAGGCCTCCCAGCCCCCTGGGGCTTTCACATAAAGTGGATTCCAGAAGGGAGGGGGTTTCCACTGGGAAAAACTAACCCTGGATTACCTGGGAAACCCACCCAAACAAGCCAAACAGAAGTCGACAACCCCGCCCAGGACACCAGCTCGCCACTTCCTAAGCTGCCTTTCCCATCTCTGCCCCTAGCAACACCTCACCCCAGGGAACAGGACACTGAGGCTGTGGAATGTCAGGTGGTGTCTGCGCCTGAGCCAGGCTGTCCCTGGGTTGGGCAGGGCATGTGCTGGGGTGTGTGTGTGGCAGGTGGGGTGGGAGTGGGGGGAGAGGAGGGGCGGGGTGTTGAGGCTCTGCCCTCTCTGGCTGCTTTGCTTCCATTCATCAGCCTGCAGTTCCCCAACCCTATCCTTTGAAGCTGCAATAAATATTGATTCAGGGAAATCAATGTGTTTCCGAGGACCCGGATCGATAGCAAAGTTACAAGGATCAGGGCAAAGTCGTCCGTGTGCTAACTTCTGCGTTGCCGAGAGCCTGGACGTAAATGTACTGGCCACATAGCAAGGGGGCCAGCCCCAGTGGCCGGGTCCACCCGAGGTTCCAGCAGAAACCAATCCTTGACCCTCCCCTGGCCACGACGGAGGGGGCATTGACTGTGCCCAGTGGCCCCTCTATGCCCCTGCCTGTGCCAAGCTCCCAGCTCCAATGATGCCTGCCTCTCCCCCTCCCCCATCCCCATGCCTGTCTGGGCATCTCTCGTGGGCACCTCAGCAGGTCTGTACCTGTGGCTCTGGGTCTAGGTCACAGCAAAGAACCCTGACAAGACAGCCTCCCTCAGGGCTCTCTGTGTGGCCCTGCTGTCCTGCTGGCGGCGTGCCCCTGAGATGGGGAGCTCGCTGCTTTCTAAACTGCCTTTCCCATCTCTGCCCCTAGCAACACCTCACCATGGCTCCTGGGACAGAGAGAGGGCACCCTCCCCAAACGCACACTCCAGGAGGCACCCCTGCCTGCTCAAGGTCACTCTGGCTGCTTCCGGCAGCTCCATCACCGCTACCTGGTCTGTCCCGTCCATCTCTCTGATCACCTTTTCCCTGAATCGAGTCAGAACCCCGGCTGGCCTGTGGGGTCCTCTGGGACTCCATCACCCCTCCGCACATTTGCACCTGCTGCTCCCTTTGCCTGGGGCTCGAATCCTCCCTTCTCTGTCCTCTGTCCATATCACACCCCCTTGGCCAGTCCTTCTCTGAGCTCCCAGCTGTGCGAACTGCCCTCCCAGAGGGCGAGGCTGGGGCCCGGGACCCTGGGAGGGTGCCCTCTGCATCTCTCCTGTGCGAGGCTGGGCAGGACAGGCTCCAGGGGTGGCATCTGGGTGGTGGGTGCGTATCCTTCCCCGTCTATTTCTTGGACATTTCTTCCTCCCTCCACACCCCCCTAGTTGGTCTCTCCCCCCATTCCTCAACCCCCGCCCCCCCCGCAACCATTTCTCATATCTCAAGCTCACTCTGTTTTCCTCGAACGTCAAGGCTAGGGCTGGTGTGATCCAGCGGAGCTGCTTTCTGAGAATTTGGGAAATGCAGATGTGATGTTTCCAGCTAAGAGCCCCAAATCACTCGCGCCGCCCCATTAGCAGGGAAACCGGCCCGTGTACATTTCGCGCTGCCTAAGTGGGAGCCCAGGCAGCGGTTTTATGACCCCATAAAACTTTGGGAGTTTATTGCTATTGAACAAACATGTAATCCGATGCTTCGAGTTCAATATATGTAGCCGACGGCATCCAGAGCCGGCTGCAGCTGAGGCCGCGTAGGCTGGGCCCCGGAGACATGCAGATGCCTCTGCTACATCCAGTTCCCTTCGGCGGCTTGAGTTCCTTTCTGTCGGCACCACCGTGTCTTCCAGCCCACGGTTTTGGGCCCCACGTTCTGATCCAAGGACTTTGGAACTGATGGGTGATTGACTGGCTGCAGGAGGGGGAAGGTTTACGGTGGCCATGCCGGGCGGGGCCTGTCCTAAACACTGAACAGCCCAGAAGGTGGGCAGAGATGAGGGGCAGCCACCTGGGACCCTGGGCTCTGGGCAGAGGGTTGGCCCATAGCCCCAGGGAAAGGGCTATTCTGGGGGTGCCGAGGCAGAGGCCTCAGCAAAGAGAATGTGTGCTCCCAGGCCCCGCAGAGCTCCTGGCAGGAAAGGGGGAAGGGTCAGACCAGGGGGGAGGTCCATAGCTATGGCTTACACACCAAGGGCCCCTTCAGAAGTCCCCACCTACCCCTCTATTCATGCACCTGTCCACCCACTGATTCAGCCACCCAGCCATCCTTCCACACAACCACCTATCCATCCCTCTATCCCAGCCGTGGGCAAACTACGGCCTGCGGGCCAGATCCGGCCCGTTTGAAATGAATAAAACTAAAAAAAAAAAAAAGACCGTACACTTTTATGTAATGATGTTTACTTTGAATTTATATTAGTTCACACAAACACTCCATCCATGCTTTTGTTCCGGCCCTCCGGTCCAGTTTAAGAACCCATTGTGGCCCTCAAGTCAAAAAATCTGCCCACCCCTGCTCTATCCACTCATTCATCCATCATCCACACCCTCACTTACCCATCCACACACCTGTCCATCCATCTATCCATTCATCCCTGCATTCATCCACTCATCTGTCCATCCACCCACCTATCAGACTTTTCTGTCTGTTCACCCATTCATTCTCCCTTCATCCACCTGCCCACTTGTCTATCATGTCTCCCCGTCCCCTCCACCCCCAGGGCTACCCCTCATCTAGGATCAGGCCTGTCCTTTCAGTCCCCAGAGATGACTCAAGGCTGGGAAGGCCTCAGCGACTCACAGCATCACACAGAAGATGCTGACGTGATGGCTGTGGCTTTTCCAGGGCACCCAAGTGCTCTTGTCCTGGGCTTCCTCCTGTCTGTCTATTTCATATATTTATTCTAAATACTGGAGACCCCCCGTGACTAAGGAGAGTTGGTTTCCTTCCATTCTTGCTGTGTGCACACACTCTTTCTTCCCAGTTCATACGCGCCTCTCTGTGCTTGTCCGTTCTGCATTTCCACCTTGTGTGGTTGGATCTTGCAGCTGTCCACACCTTTTCTGCAGCTACAAGTAAACGCTGTGGCCACACCTGAGCCCACGCAGCTGGGTCTGCCCGTCTGAGTCTGACGCCATCTGCACAGACCCCAGAGAAGGTTCAGCAACTCTTGACTCAGGACACCGAGAACCTGGCCCACTGACTGCGCCCCCCCCCCCCCGCCCCCTCAGTAGATGAGGGACTTCTGTGGTGCCTGGCTGGAGGGGCAGGGGGGTGGGGCTGGACTCTGGGGAAAGCCCATGCCCCGGTTTAATTTCTCATGCCAGCGAGGTGTTGCCTTCTCTGCAGTTTGCTCACGCTCTGGGTGTTTGGCTTCGTAGAGGCTCGTGCTCTGTTGATGAGATTAATTGCCCCTGTTCCTTGCTTGACTTCGAACTGCCTGGTGTCTTTGGAACTAATTGCTGATTGACTGGCTGCAGGTCGGCCACCTGAGGGTTGAGGTTCACGCCAAGTGTGCTCATCCTCGCCTTTGCTCTTGGAAAGTTCTTTCCCGGGGGAATTCGGTCAGTGTTGGCCTCTGTGTACGCCCAGTTCCTTTCCATGGCTTTGGTTCCTTTTCTGTCAGCACCACCTTATACTCTAGCCACATTTCGGGGCCCCACGCTCTGATCCAGAGGATCCGTGGGCTCTGTTTCCCTCCCTCCCTCCGTCCCATATAAACTTTTCTTGATAGTCTCCAGGTTGGAGACTATCACACAGACCCAACCACACAGACCCAACCACACAGATGTGCAAAGCACAGAAACAAGTTGTGGAGTTGGGGCTGAGGACTAAGAAACCGGAGTTGCAGGCTGCAGGAGAGCGTGGCGGAGTGAGCTGGGGACGCTGAAAGACTCCGGAGGGATGGCCCTCTGAGAGGGGGCTAGTGAGCAGGCAGGGAGACACCCTGGGGATGGAGGCTGGTGTGGGGGTGGGGGGTGGAGTGGTCTTGAGGCCTCAGCTCGGCTCTGTGTGTCTCTTGCTGGCCCAGCCTTTCTCTGTGCAGCAGCCTCATCCCTTATGGCTGAGATTTGGCCCTATCAGCTCCTGGGCGGATCCGGAGGATTCATGGCCAGAGAGCAGGGGCTGTTCTACTGCCTAGCCTTGTCAAGTTCATTATCAGCCTCCACTCGCACTTGACCTGTGTCCTGTGCTGGGCTCCTGTCAACTCATTACTGCTAATTGCAAGGACTGGTGGTCCCTCTGGCCTCTGTCACCTGGATCTCAGCTCCTGTCCTGTGAAGGTCCGTGAGCGTGGGGGAGGGGGGAGGGCATGCAGTCAGGGACCGGAGGTGGAGTGGGGGCACCTCCTCACAGAGCCTCCGTCCGGCTGCCCGACTCCCCACCACTGGGCCAGGCCCGGCCCAGCCCCTCTGTGCTGCATGCAGCTGGGTCCACTGGCCTGCAATCACCAGGATTCTTAGAGCCCCTGTATTGCCAGGCACCCAAGGGGGTTAAGAGTGGACCCCTGGGCAGAGTCTGTAGGGTGGGCATGGCTCTGTTGAGGGCAGGGCTCTGAGAGTATGTCCCGTTCTGGCCTTGGTCCCTTCTCTGCCCGTTTTGTGACTGTCTCCCTTTGCCTACACCCCCCTTTCCGCGGCGGCCACCTCAAGACCTGCAGAGGCGGGGCACGTAGACTCACTCACTGGATCAACAAACTCTTTCCAGGCTGTGCAGTGGGAGGGGGTGGGGGTGGGGGCTGCCCTGGACCCTCTATGGCTCTCAACCTTCCTAATACAGTTCCCTTTAATACAGTTCCTCATGTTGTGGTGACCCCCAATTTCATTGTTACAAATTGAACATAATGAAAGCATAGGGATTCATCACAAAAACAATATGTAATTATATACGTGTTTTCCGATGGTCTTAGGCGACCCCTGTGAAAGGGTCGTTCGACCCCCAAAGGGGTCGTGACCCACAGGTTGAGAAACGCTGCTCTATGGCATCATTGCCCGTTCATTTTTACTGCAACAAGTTCCTTGCTGGAGGTGTGAGACTTCAGAGCATCCTGGGCGGATGTTGGTCCTCTCCCAGCTGCCCCCGGGCCCCACAGCTCACCACAAAGGTGGGTGGCTCTCCCCTGAAAGTTGCGGCTGGTCCACCAAGACACCCTGCCCCTCATTTGCCTCTGCAGGTCCTGGGCTGTGCTCCGCAGCTGTCCGGCCCCCCTGGGTCCTCCCCTGTCAGCAGGGGCTCCGTGATCCACCCAGGCAGGTGCCGGGAGCTTCCCACTGGGCACAGACGTAAGCGCAGCTCCTGAAACCTGGGATCCCGAGGAGGTCTGCCCGTGTGCGGCTGGGAGTGCACCCTCACCACAGCCTCGCAGTTAGGACTGGTGGGCGGTCCTCATCGTGGAACCAGGATGCGTGGAGCGGCTTCATCTCTGCTGAATTATGGATTTAATAGCAGAGACGCGAGCAGGCCGCCTGGGTGCTCCGTGCTGGCTCAGGGCCGGGGGCCAGGGCCCGGGCTGCCATCGCCCGGCACCTGCCCGCCCCCTGTCAGCGGCGGATGCAAGCGAGAGATTTATCCTCCCCAGCTTTACGAGGCACTAACAGAGAGGAGGCTGAGAGGCAGAAGCTAAATAATTGATGGTCCTCGCGTGCTCGCGTGCTCCGGGATCCGCTGAAGCAGCCGGGTCTGGGGGCGGGGTGACCTCGGAGAGCTGGGAAATGAGCCAGAGGAATGGAGGACCCCGACTCGACCCGGGGACCCAGGGGTCAGACACCTCGGCGAGTGTCTTCAGGAGCGGAGCTCAGAGGACCCCAGGGTTGGCCTACCCGCTCCTCATCCCCTACCTCCTGGCTGGATGTGGTCCCGTCGAGGCTTCTGGGCTCTGTTCTCAGCCATGGGAACCATGGGAGCCATGGGGGGCGCGTGGAGGGTGAAGGGATGGGGGTGGGCTCTGTACCCCTTAGCACCCCCTTTCCTGGCAACCTCGACCTCCCTCCAGGGAGTACCCCCACCTGCTGGATACACCTGCCCCCCCCCCACATTGTGCTCTCTCTTCTCTCTGCCTGCCCACCGTCCAGCAGCCTGAGGGCCACTCCCTGCCAAGGACACAGACAGGCCACCAGGGGTTACACACTCAGAGTCCCCTCCAGGCCAGGCCTGTGGTCGGGGTCCCTGGACTTTGGCTCTGGGCTGTCCCAGGTGCTGAATGGACATGGTAATAAAACACTCACCGATCACACCTCCCCTCCCGCATGCTCCTGGGCCCCCAGGCCCCCTGAGAGGCTCAAGGGCAAGTGACTGTCATAGGGAGGCTCCCAAAGTGACCCTCGCTGCCCTGTCTTCGCCACCGCACCCTTCTCCTGTGGGCAGTCCCGGAGCTCTGACTGCAGCTGCTCCCTGTGGCCCCCGGAGTGCCCACCGGAAGGCGTTTACCAGGCGGGCGGAAGGCTGAGCCGCCTCGGATCATCCCCCTTGAGTTTGCTTCCAATTAACACTTGTTTAGTGCAGCTTTCCTCCTCCAAATCCCCCCTCACACCGCCGGGCACTCCCTCGGCCCGGCATAATCTGCTGAGCTCTTGCTCAAATATAAGCAGCTTTGCCGCTTACTAAACACAGCTAATCCAATTTGGGTTTTGGGGACTGGGGGTGGGCAGCGCCGGCGATCAGACAATCCTAGGAGGACCCAGGGCTGGGGCAGCAAGGCGGGCCCTGGGCCAGGCTCGTCATGAGCCCCCTTCCCGGGCAGAGAAGCCTGGCCAAGGAGGAGGGCAGCTCTGAGGGTCTCATAGAGGCAGAGCTGGCTGCAGCCCGGCCAGGGCTCACCCTGACTAGGGCCCAGCCCCACCCTGTGCCACACTCCCCCTTGTCCCCACGGTCGGTCCCTCTGCCTGTCCTGGATGATGACTGGCAGGTGCACCATGTGGCCCCACAGCTGGATGGATCACTGGGAGACCAGGCCCAATGCATCCCGTTTCCTGAAGAACCAGCGGGGACCCAGGAGTGAGGGTGGGGCCTAAGCATCACTGGGCCAGGGCCCCTCAGCCTGAAACCCCAGCTGAACCCGCCTGCCCCCCCATTTCCGGTTCCCCCACCCCTATGTCAGCGCTCCTGGATCTCCTAGTCCCTCTCTGCCAGCCCTGGCCTCAGCGCTCTGACCCACCCAGCCCAGCCTGTGGAGCCTGGAAGACACCAGGCTCCTACGGGCCCCTGGCCCCGGGGTCAGGTACGACTGGGTTCTTCCAGGAGCCTCTTGCCGCGTTTTGCCTGCCAGCGGCAGAGACCGTGAGACTAACCAAAACACATGTAGCTCCCAGTTGACGGATTCAATTCAATTCCACAAATATTGACCGCTGTCTAAGCCACTCACCCTCCAGCGCTGCTCGCTCCTCTGAGATACGCAGAGCGATAGCCAAGTCAACCTGCTTAATCCGGCCGACAATGTCGCCGGGTCACAGTGCAGGAGCCGAGGCTCTGTAGGGCCCCCAGCAGGTGGGGGCCAGAGCTGGGGTCTGAACGGGGGTCCCAGGCTGGCCACCAACAGCCGTGGAGTGTGCCAGGGATGTGGGGCTCAGGTCAGCTGAGGGCCAACCATGCCTGGCAGGCCAGAGGCCAGGCTGGGGAGGGGCCGGGGGCTTGCCTGGACGCTGGGGGGAGCTGAGTGAGCCCAGCTATCCAGAGTCCAGGCCTGTGTGGGCATCTCAGCAGGATCTGGTGGCTGGATGGGGCCGGGACAAAGTCACTCCGGAGTGGAAAGCATTTGCCAGGCAGGCAGCAGGACAGGTCCACATGCCCTGGGTACACGGCAGGGGCTCAGCACTGGACCCAAGCTCCTCCTGCCCCTTCTTGGGGCAGCTCCTCTCTGCTGGGGCTTCCCTCTCCTTTATCCAGCCACTCAACTCTGCCCTCAGAATCTTTGCCTGAGACCCCTGGACCCTGTCTGGGGCTTCGAGGCCCAGGGTGGAGTGGAGGGGTCCAGAGAGGGGCTGGAGCACAGTGTCTCCGCCAGGCCATGTGTGAGCCCCTCACGCCTATCGGGGTTCAGTGCACACCCAGGCTGGGAGCACCGGGGGAACCTGGAGTCCAGCTCCTGGTCAGACACAGGGTGGACAGCCAGGTCCCACCTCAGTGGCCCTCTGGCCCAGCACCCTAGAAGTCGCCCTGAGTGGCGCCCCTAAAACACCCTGAGCAGAGCAAGGTGCATCCCCTCATTTCTCAGGCCCTTATTCTCCAGGCCCACCTGTGCGAGGCCGGGGCTAGTCACTCACCCCTTAGAGCGAGCTAGTGGCCCCTGACAGGCAGGCCCTGGGCTTTGGGGTGGACTGCACATGTGTGGGGGGAGCTGAGGACCTGGGGCAGCCCCTGCCAGCTGCGCAGCCCTGACCTGGCAGCTAATCCCTGCTGGGGACGGCAGCGCAGCGGTGACCCTGGGCACTGGGAAATTAATCAGAAATGGAACCGATGGATTAAAGTGGAACCAGGAGAATTGATTTTTCTCCCTGGACGCTTACGTGCTGCTCTCAGTCAGGTGAGAACTCCCGTGTAGGGGTGGCCCTGGGAGCAGAGGCAGGTGGAGCTTCGGCCCAGCCTTCGGGAGGAACCTGGTGTGGAGTCCCTTCTCCAGACAATGGGGACCCAGGATTGACTCCCTCCCCCCAAGGGCTGTGCAACTCCAGGCCAGTCCCATCCCTGGGGGGCCTCAGTGGCCTTGATGTAACCCAGGGAGAGCCAGTGGCTCATCACTCACTCATTCATTCATGCATTTGACAACCCCTGTGCCCAGGGGATGGTAATGACCCTCCATGGGATGCATGACAGTCCATACCAGGAGTGTGGGGGACCCGAACATATCACCTCTGCCCACTGCAGTTCTCCTGTGCCCTCTGCCCTGCAGTCCCACCCTAGCCTGCCACCCTTCTGCTGCTAGGGGGCAGGCACGGATTGGACTCCCCCTTGTCCTGGCTGCTTGGGCCTGGAAGCGAGACTGGACACTGCAGGCAGCACTGGGCTGCGTGATGCCTGGTGTGGGGCTCTGAGCCGCCGGAGTTAGTGTCTGCTGTGCCCTACCTTGGGCCTGGCAGCGGTGATGGGGGGTGTTGGCAGGCACTGGCTGAGGAAGGGCAGGTCACCCAGTGCTGGGCCTGGTCTTGGTGCAACAGGCCCATGTCAGCCTGACAATGGGAGGTTGCGGGGGGGCCAGAGATGCCCAGGGCGGCAGACGAGTCCCTGGGGGCCTGGATGGGGCTCATCCTTGGGGACTCTGGGGTTAAGTTCATCACTGGACACCCTCAATACATATAGCTCCCCCCAAAAAAAGGGGCACAAATAAAATCCTGGTGACAGTGAGCAAGCCAGCAGGGCGGTGGCTGGGATTCCTGGGCCCAGACCCGTCAGGAAGGTCTGCTGTCCGCCTCTCTGAGGCCGGGCCAAGGATGCTGGTTCCTGGCAGGCGTGTGCCCCAGCCTCAGTTTCCTCCTGCATTTGGCAACCTGACCAGCGAGGTTGGCTTAGGGGTGCAGAGAAACAACAAGAGTCCCCTTGCCCCTCATTAAACCCCAGGCTGCAGACCCTTGCCCAGGGTGAGAGAGGGCTCCTGTGTACCACCCACCCGGGGGTCTCTGGCAGCCCCTCCTGTGTGTCCTCAGGGGTGACCCAATCAGACCGTGGCCTCTGGTGGCCCCATGGACTGCAGCAGAAGTGCTCAGTTGGGAGAGCAAAGGGCATGCTGAGGTGACCTGATGGCCGCCAGGAGCTGGGCTGGGAGAGGGCAGCAGAGCCAAGCAGCCCAGTGCCCAGGACGGGCAGGAGACCGGGTGCCCATGATTCCAGCCAGGTGAGAGCTGAGGCCCCATCAGGCCGGCCACACCATCTTCAGCAGCTCTGGCCTCTGAGCTATGGGTGTGACCCACACAGACAATGGGGGAAGTGGGCCAGACCCAGCCCCAGCCCTGAATGCACGGTCCATTGGCGCCCTGGCCTCTGCCTGGGCCCCTTCCTCAGGCCAGAGACCCCCCTCACAGCCAGGTAGCCTGGGTGTCATGACAATCGAAAAGCAAGAAGGTCCAGGACCCCTGGGCTGCTCCCACCGCTGTGGGGACCAGTTGGCTGTCATGCCATCCAGACTTGCTTCCCTCTATCCCTGTGGCATGGCACACCTTTGTACACATGGGGAGACCGTGTCCCCCCATTGCTCCCTCAGCTCACTCTTGGGTCCTGGGCTCCCCAGGGGATGAGGGCGGCCTGCCCTGCCAGCCAGAAACTCCACCTGCCCCATCCAGCCCTCGAGAGCTGAGTTAGCTTCTCCCACTCTTGCTCTGTGAGCATAGTTGTGGGTGGCCCTGGGGTGCTGTCCTGAGACCCCAAATCTCCCCTTTGTAAAGCTAGAACTTCCTGGTGGTGGGAGGTCCTGCCCGTCCAGGCTGTACCATAAGCCTGGGCCTCTGCCTGGGGGTGGGGCAGCCCCCATGGACATCCACGTTTGAACCAGGCCCCATGCGCTGGGAGTGGCCGGGGCCGTGCTGGGTGGAGCCCAGGGTCTGGGAAAGGCCTGAAGCTGTAGGTGGGCTGCTGTGGGAGGCCTGGGTGCTGAGCAAACCTGGTGCAACCTCGGTGAACAAGCCTGTTGGCTCAGGACCAGATGCTTGAGGGCCACTCAGGTATGGGCAGGGGCCGAGCAGGCAGGAGGGAGGCCAGGGGCCTCAGGCCTGGCAGGGCTCTCCTCAGGCTGACCTGCAGCAGCATCTGACTGGTGTGGGTACAAGAGCTGGTCCCTGCCCCAGAGCCGACAACTCCGGATGCTGCTCACACTCTGGGCTCCCCTGGGGTCAGGCCGGCCTCAGCCTCGCTGAATGCTCATCTCTGCTCAGCTCCCCTCCCCGGTACAGCCTCCCGCACTTCCCTCCTGGAGGCATGGCTGCTTTGGTGGACCTTGAGCTGACAGCCAACCAGCAGCATGTCCCCCAGCCTCCTTTCCCTCCTCTGCTTGGCCTCGCCCTGACTGCTCCCCCACCCACCCCACCTGTCTTGCAGCCTCAGCTGCCACTCAGCTCCGGCCTGGCGCATGCAGGGGCTGGGCTGCCCCTGGTTGAGCAGGAGACCCTCCTGGCTGTGCCTCCGTCCTTGATCAAGGTTGTGGCCTGGCCACCAGGGGAGCTGGCCTGCCAGGCCCATCCCTCCATGCCAGCACCTGGCCCTGAGGGTCTCAGAGCTGCCATCACCCTCACAGTCATGCCAGGCCGGCAGCCAGAGGCACGGAGGGCCATGCGGACCAACAACTCTCCTGCTGCCACAGCGGGAGCACGGCCTGCAGTGCCCTCCAGCTCTCCACTGTTAACTAGCTTCTCCCCACACTCAGACCCTGACCCCCTGGCCTGGGCCCTCGCAGCCCCCAGACCTGCCCGTGCTGACTCTTGCCCTGGCTGGGCAGCCCTAGTGCCACCTGGAATCCTACAGTGCCACCCAGGGATAGAAGTCTGTGTGCAGCTCCTACTCCACCCTGCCACTTGCAGACCTCCCTCTGTCTGGCTCCCAGGGTCTGGGCCCGGGAGGTTGACCTTGACCCCTGTCCTGTCTTGGCACAGGACCCTCCCATTGTCTCCTTCTGGCCTCTGTTGCCCGGGCCAGCGCAGCCACTGGTCACAAGTCCCCTGGAGCACATGTTTTCCAGGCCTTTAGAAATCTCAGGGATGAGTGTCATGTGAGAAGAGGTCTTTGTCCCCATCTTTGCTGTCTTATTTCTGCCGCGGCCTCCCCATCCCATAGGGCAGAGCCCAAGTCCTTGTCTCATTCCCCATCGCCCGCCTGCCTTGGGCCCCAGTTCCAGGGAGGGCTCCAGGGTGCCCAGCCCCATGGTGCCCAGTCTCCACAGCCGCTGAGCAGGTGGGCAGCTGAGCAGACATGCTGGCTGGCTGCCAGGCCTCAGAAGTCACTGCCCACAGCCCGCTCACTGGGTGGCCCAGAGCCTCAGTGGGTGATGAGGGCAGACAGGGTGTCACTGTGGTGCAGGGAGAAGGTCTGGAGCAGCTGGGGGGCCCACGTGGCTCCCCTGACACATGGGAGGCGGCAGCCACAGGTGGGACACTCGCCTCCGAATGTCAGTGAGGGGTCTGTGCAAAGGGCCGGCGTGAGAACCAAAAGACAAAATGTGCTTGTGTGTGTGCATGTGAACATGAGCGTGAGCATGCGTATGTGAGCATGCCAGTGTGCCTCTGTGTGAGTGTGCATGTTCGGGTGTGTGAGTGAACAAGCCTATAAGTGTGCACATGTGATGTGCATGCCTGCATGTGAGTGAGCCTGTGCAATCGTGAATGTGCATGAGTGACTGTGTATATGTGCACGCGAGTGTTTTTACTTATGACGAGCATGTGAGTGTGCATGTGGGTCAGCATGTGTTAGCCAACGTATGTGAGTGTACAAACGTGTGTGTGTGTGAGGGGGTGGCCCAGCTTTTCCGTCTGCGTCACTTGGCTTCTAGGAATGACTTGGACAGCTGCGTTGGTCCAGAGGTGTGGCTGAGCCCCCAGGCAGTCTTAAGGCTCCGAGGCCTCGTCTGGAATTGGGTGGCAAGTCCAGGATCCCTCTGAGGGGAGCCCTTGGCCCAACAGCGTCGACAGGGCGGTCATGACCAGCCTGGGAGCGGGCACAGGCTCTGGGGCGGGCGGACACCTCCATGGCCTTCCTCTCGGCTTCGTGATGATCAGCAACTTGCAGGGGAAGTGTCCACAGTGCGGGCTTGTCAGGAGGCACGCCTACGACACTCCGCAGAGGTGGCTGTGCTTCTGGCCAGGCCACCCAGGGGACTCAGCCCAGGGCCTGCCCCCGTGGGTCCTGGCTTCCGCTGGCCAATGTCCACCGTCAGCAGAGCAATGGGCACCGCGCTGTGTTCCCTGTGAATCTGGGGTGAGAACAGCCGGCTGGACGGGGGCGTTTCACAGCAGAGCTGGGCTGGTGGAGCTGGTGGGTGTCAGCGCCGCTGTAGTTAGCACAGAGGAGATTGAGGCTGAGGTGCCGAGCCTGTGGCTGAGCAGTGCTGGGGGGCGGGCGCTGGGGGGAGGGTCCTGACCAAGACAGTGAGGGGCTTAGACCTTGGAGGCTGGGCTGCCAGGTAATCATGAGGGTGCCTCGTGCCAGCCTGGCAGTGTCTGGGGGACACGGGCCAAGGGCTGGCGTGCTTGGCTTGCATGTTTGGTTCTGAAGCCCCTGACAGGATGGCTTGGTGCCACTCAGAGACTCCTTGCCACACAGACACCCCATCCCTGGCCTCACACCCCATCCGGCAGCGGGACTGTAGACACCTGGTCGCCCCCCTGCCTCTGGACCCTGGGAAGCTACTCTCTCTGATTTGGGTGACCTGGCCCACCCCGCCCCCCTCAACTGCACGCCCATGCCCACCTCCCTCACAGCTATCCCAGCAGCCCCAGTAGGTGTTGATAACTGGAGGCGCTGGCTCAGTTGGTGTTTTTGAAAAATGGCCAATCGAGACAGGAACGGCCTAACCCGCGTTCCCCGCAGGGTTGTCGGGCTGGGGGTGTGCATGTCTTGCTCCTGCACCCCCAGGTTCCTGGCTCCCCTGTGTAGCTTTCTTGCCAGGTGTCTCTCCCCATCACCCCCCCCGCCCCCTCCCCCCGCCGCCCGCCCGCCCGCCTCAGGGTGAGAAATTTCGCAGCGGCGTTCTCCTTGCCAGCTTGTGTCTCACGTTGGGGATGTTTCCATTTTTACAGCAGAAAGCAACATATTCCAAGCGCCTCAGCCGCAGCCAGAGCGCAGCGGCCCCCGGGGAGCCACTGCCACGTCAGTCAGATGCTTTGGGGGGAGCGGCTGCTCTGCCAGCCACGGCCCTAATTGCTGCCACTCAGGGAGCCGCTGTAGCCTGGGGCGGTGGGGAGTGACTGAGGCGGCGGCTGGCGGGCAGGGTGTCTGGGGCAGGCACGGTTGCTGGGCCTCGGCGGTGTCCGCATCCGCTGGCAGCAACCACGGCCAGAGACCCTGCGTTGGTCCTGGGACGGGGCTTTGCCTGTCGGACATGCATCAGGTGGGGGTGCCTGATGGTCCAGGCTGAGTGGGTGTTAGCCAGGTGTGTTGGGGTCCTGGCACCGCTCCTGTCAGCCTTGAGGCCCTGGCAGCCTGACCCGTGGCTGCTCTGAGAAGGGACTGAGACGGCCCCTGGTGGCTCTGCGGCCATCACCATTCCTGGTCTTGATTCTGCTGCCAAATGCCACCTGCAGACTCCGCCTTCGTTTCCTGGGGTGGGAGAACATGGCGTCACCTCCCCACCTGGCTTAGGGCCGGCCTCCCAGGGTGCGTGGCCCTTGTGTCACTGCAAGGACCACTGGGAAGCTGTTCTCGGGAAGAAATGCTGGCTGCCTAGGGCATAGCAGGCCATGAGCTTGACCTCCGAAGGTCTCACCAGCCAGTGTGAGCTCCACTCTGCTCCGGAGGCCGAGGAAGAAAAGGGACAGGAAGGGCTCAAGGGCACACTTGGCAATTTGCAAACACAAGGCTAAGACTTCTTAGGAATCAGGAGGAGAGAGAGGCTGCCGGCACCAACGTTTTGCACCTGGAAAGAGTAGGGTGCCGTTGGCTCACCACTCGGTGGGCATTGCCAGTTCTGCAGGGAATGGGTGAGCACCGAGGGCAAGGCCTGCAGTGCGTCCTGGCCCCAGGGAGGCAGGTGGGCCTCTCAGCTGTGCCTCCACCGCGTCCCGTGGCCGACCACCAGGCTGCGCCCACAGGCTCCAGATAAGGAGAGGTTGACTGAGGCGTGGACGCCCCACTGAGCACAGGCTGTGGGCCGGCATGTGAAGAGGAGTGGCTGGCCTGGCCCTGCAGCTCCTGTCTCTTCAGGGCATGACAGGGACTCGGGGTTGCTCGGCTTTGGGTGATGCCAGGGGCCCTCCTGTCGGTCAGGGGCGCTTACCCAGAACCACGATTACCTGTGCGGTACCTGTAGCTCTCACACACCGCGAGGTGGTGCGGAGGCTCCACACACAGGGGCCTGGGGTGGGAAGGGGTAGTGCTGGTCCCGGGGCCCTGGGAATCCATGAACATGTGCAACCGAGTCTGGGTAGCTGGGTGCAAATCCCGCCTTGTCCATGGAGCACCTGCACTACCTGGGCCCACGCTGCCCGCCAACCTGCTTCCCCAGCACCCGCTCCTCCCGGGCTCAGCTCCAGTCCCCACCAGGGTCATGTGTGTGCCATTGCTGGACTTCCTGTCATCAAGTCCACCTACAGGCACCCTCATCTCACAGGGAAGGGAGCCGCCAGGGTCGCAAACCTCTCCAGGTTTCTGGCATTCACTGGGAGGACTGAGTAGCGGTACCGGCTGAGGTCCCACTGTAACTCGTGGCTCCTTGGCCCGGCCTCCCACTCCCACGCCTCGGTTTTCCCTCATTAAATGGGGCGTAATCTCCACGTGGGAGAGGAGACTGCACCCCTTCACCCTCTCCAGGCGTCTAGCCTCAGTCCATCCTTGTGTTGCCAGCCCTTGTAGGCTAGTGGCTCATGTGGGGATCCGGGACATTCTGTCCTTTAAGGCAGGGGCCCCCCACCATCAAACACCTGGGGTGGGGGCAGCGGCAGGGGCAGACATTCACACGAAGACACTGGAGACCTTCACCAACCCCCCCCCCCCCCCGGCCCGGGCCCTGCCCCATAGTGCTCTGCACTCACCCCACACCCTAGTCCTCAGCCCCTCTTGGCACCCCTAGGGCGCCCAGCTGTGCATTCCTGAGCCTCTAGTTGGGCTGCGACTTCTTTGATGGTGTGACTTTCTGGTTGAGACCCGCCCACTGTGCCGTGGCTGCTCCATCCCCCGTCACCATCACTGAGACCGATTCCCCCTCATGTGGGCCCCCGGGGAAATCAAGGCTGTGTCGTTTTGCTAGTGATCGCTCCTCAGCTGCCCGTATCCTCAGCCTCAGAGATGCCATCCACACGTTGCCACACAGACATGCCAGCGCACGCGTGGAGAGGCCGAACCTGACAGGGCTGCTGGGTCCTCCTGGTTTTTTAAAATTTTAATTTTTTTTTAAAAAAAATTGATTTTAGGGAGAGGAACATATAGAAACATCAATGAGAAAGAAACATCATCAATTGGCTGCCTCCTGCACGCCCCCTACAGGGGATCGAGCCCGAAACCCGGGCACAGGCCCTGACTGGGAATTGAACCTGTGATCTCTTGATATGTGGGTTGATGCACAACCACTGAGCCACCCCGCTGGGCTGGGTCCTCCCACTTCGATTGGCCACCCTGCCCAGGGCAAGGCCACAGTCCCAGGGCCCAGTGTCCCAGGGCCCAGGCCTCCACCACGGCTCTCCACCCCCTTGACAGATGCCCCCCCACCCAGCAGCCCTGGGTGTCCTTCCAGCACTCCAAGGCCCACGGGAACCTGTGCCATCCTGGGGGGCTGCTGGTCCCCGGGAGGCCCCAGCAGCCCAAGGCGTAGGACAAGGGAGGAGCTAACCCAAAGGGATAGGTCTCACCGAGCCCCTGCCCACCCCTGTGCCTGGAGGGCGGTACCTCATGACGCCCCTCCCCTGCCCCGTGAAGTGGTCCGGGGCTGCCTGTTTTAAATGTAGGGTTCATTATTATTCAGGTCCGGCAAAGCCCACAGACCAGGAGACAATTGGATACTCACAGTTCCCAAGAAGAGGGGGCAGGACACGTCAGGAGGGGGCACATGGGGAAGCACCTGTGTTGGTCAGGGGGCGGCAGGGGGGGGGCGGGGAGCCGTGGGCCGTAGCCTTTAATGTGATTTCCCCGGGGAGGAAGCAGGCGAGGCCGGGAAGCAGGCTCAGGATTGGCTGGTTGGGATAATTTCAGCACTCTGGGTTATAGGTGCTTCCCCGGTTGGCTGGTAACCGGTCCAGGGTGATTAGGGCAGGTGGACAGTGGCCCTGAGTGTGAGAGCCCCACAAAGGAGGTGGCTGAGGGTGAGCTGAGGACTGGCCGGTTGGTCTTTGAAAAGTGCGCTCATGGATGGATGAGCTGTTGGCTATCTCCTAGGAACAGGCTGACCCCGGGAAGGGTAGTCCCTTCAGGTTCAGCAAGGACTCAAGACATCGAAGCGGCAGAGCACAGAGCGTGAAAGGCGCGGGCAACACAGCTTCTGCTGCAAAGGCTCAGGGTGCAGGGGTGGGGGTGCCAGCAGGTGCTAAAGGCCCAGCACCCCGCCCCCTCCCCGCTGGCCAGGGAAGCCCAGGGCCCACGCTCACCGCCTGCCCCACGGAGTCATCCAGGCCTGCACGAGAGGCCCGGTGACCTGCCTGAAGGTCAGCGGGCAGAGCCCTAGAGGACCTGCCCCCCCACCCCAGGGCTGACCCCTCCAGGCTGCCTGCTAGCCAGTCTTCACGTGGCTTCTGGTTTTGTGGCTTTTCATTACAGTTTTTGCTTAAGGAAATGTTCATAGTTGGAGAAGGAGCCGTCCTCTCTGGAGCCCTCCCTGACATGGAGCCTTTTCTGCTTCTCGCTCCCTGTCTATGTGCCCCTGAGGATTCCCCCTCGGTCCCACTGGCTGCTGCATCCCGGAGCCCAGCACCAGTGAGGCCCTCAGAGGCTCCTCAGGATGTAAGTCAGAGCTCACCCACCCCCTGCCCCCCGCCTCCCTCTCGATCAAGCTGCATGGACCACCTTCCCTGCCTCCTCTGAGGCTTCAGGGATGGCGTTGCATTGCTTTGTCCCGTCAGAAGGCATCTGCCTTATAGAAGGACTAGAAGCCCAGTGCACGAAATTCATGCACTCGGGTGGGGGGGCCCTCAGCCTGGCCTGCACCTTCTTGTAGTCTGGTAGCCCTTGGGGGATGTCCGACTGACGGCTTAGACCCGCTCCCCGTGGGGAGTGGCATCCTTAGTGCTGCCGTGGAGGCGGGAGAGGCTCCTGCCAACACCACTGTGCTCGCCAGCTGTGAGCCTGGCTTCTGGCTGAGCAGTGCTCCCTCTGTGGGAGCGCACTGACCACCAGGGGGCAGCTCCTGCATTGAGCGTCTGCCCCCTGGTGGTCAGTGTGCATCATAGGGACCGGTTGTTCCGCCATTTGGTCAATTTGCATATCAGCCTTTTATTATATAGGATGATGTGAAACATGGGCATCACACGACTGGTCCCAGGTCTGGCTTTAATCATCCAGTTTTTTTTTATGGACCCTATTTTATGTTCCTTTCCTCTCTTCTTCCTCCTCCTCCTCCTCCTTCTCCCCCCTTCCTCCCCCTCCTCCTCCTTTCCTCCTCCTTCTCTACTAAAACAATCCATTTATTGAATTAAAGATTGTATATTCAGGCTATTCACTTGGCAGGTGATCCTGCATAGTAAACCTAGAATGAACAGAGACTTATTTACATACATATATTTTAAAGAATTTAATGCCATATTGACTTATAAAGCTTTTTTTGGAGGGGGAATAATCTTTTTTTCTTTATTTGTAGTAAAATAGTTGTAACATAAAATTTACATTTTTAAACATTTTTAAGTGCGTACTTCAGTGGCATTAAGTACACTCACACTGTTGTGCAAACATCACCACCATCCATCTCCAGAACTTCTTCATCTTCCCAAACTGAAACTCTGCCCCATTAAACAACAGCTCCCCATTCCTCTCCCGGTTCTTGCCAAGGACAGTCCCTGTGAATCTGACTCCTCCGGGCACCCACACAGGGAATCCTGCAGGATCTGGCCTAGCCCACTTCGTCCTGTTTTATGCCTTTTGCTGCCTGGCGTTTTGGGTTTCGTAGGTGGTCAGGTGGATAGATGCCCTGCTCCCAATTCTGAGGGCTCACGTCTCAGTTTTCAAAGACACACCTTGATCTCTGGCCCTCCAATTAGCATGCATTTGTGATGAAGTGATGTCGCTGCTTTCTAACGCGCAGGCCATGGAAGAGACCTCAGTCAGCATCAGGATTAAGATGGAGCCTCTGGGCTCTGAGTAACTAGACATCAGCGCCGACCCCGTGACCGCGCACTGCCCTGGGCCTGAGAGCACCCAGGCTCTGATGTGAATGCCCAGGGCTCAGGGAAGTGTTTCAGGACAGTGTGGGTAGGGACTTCCTGGGCTCCCAGGGTGGCGTTGGGACCATAGGAACTAGCTGGTTCTGGGACACGGGTCCCCTCCTAGCCCTGTGGCCACTTCCCTCCATGGTCAGCCTTCCCAACTGGCTGGTCCCCAAGCTGGACCTATGGCTTGAACCTCCAGACCTCCTTCTAGGGCAGCGGTTCTCAACCTGTGGGTCGCGACCCCTTTGGGGGTCGAATGACCCTTTCACAGGGGTCGCCTAAGACCATCGGAAAACACATATAGGATTACATATTGTTTTTGTGATTAATCACTATGCTTTAATTATGTTCAATTTGTAACAATGAAATTGGGGGTCACCACAACATGAGGAACTGTATTAAAGGGTCGCGGCATTAGGAAGGTTGAGAACCACTGTTCTAGGGAGAGAGGGATCCATCTCCTGCTTCAGTTTGAAAAATTCCAGGGAAGCATCTCAATAGGTGTGGCTCAGGTCACATGACTTTCCCTTCATCCAATCACTGTGATGTAGCGAGCAGGAGAAGGTACTGTGATTGGCCCATCCTGGGCCATGAGCCCGCCCCTGCCTCTCCCCTCCGCCCCTGCCTCTCCCCTCTCCCCTCTGCCACCTCTCCCCTCTGCCCTGCCTCTCCCCTCCGCCTTCCTCCACACCCCCTCCTGATATGCAGAGCCATCAACTCCACTTTGCAGAGGAGCTGAACTCCGAGATGGGAGTTGATAGCCGGGCCCTGTGGTCTATACACAGCCTCATGGGGACTAAAACGCAAGTTCTGTGATTCCAGGTGGAAAAACTAAGTTCCAGAGCAGGGGCAGACTCGCTGGGGTCACACAGCAAGCTGGTGGCACAACTGGATGCCCCGGTCCACATTGCACCACCTCCTTCAGGAAGCCTTCCGGGCTTGGCCGAGCCAGGCCTGGGGTAAGTCACCACCAGATGTCCCACTCCGATGAGGAGACAGGGCTTCCCTTATGCACCTGAGCCCAGTGTCCAGTGGAGCACAAGTGCTGGGTGCTCAGTTTCTGGACTCAGTCGGCTTCCTCGGGGGAGCTGCGAGCCCCCTACCTAGGAGGTTTGTGGAGTTTACAGTTCTGAGGGCTGGTCCCACTCCCTCTTCCATCTGTTATCTTCTCATCGACACTCACTACCAGCTCTCCCTGTCCTCGGTGACCTCTCGGCACAGGGACCTCCTCTACTTTTCTCCTAGTTTCTGGGCCACCAAGTGTCCCTGATGTGCTTCTTTAGCTGAGACCCACTGCTGTGAGGAATGCGTTTGTCCTCGCCCTTGACCATCAGTGACCAGGCCCGGTGCCCTGAACCCCCGCAACAGGGCCAGGCGCTGCGCCTCCTGCCACCGTGCACCGTGCGCCGCCCCATTCCAGACAAAGCAGCATCTATTTTGTAAACGACGAACATTTGTGTTTATGGAGCCCTGGCGTGACTTTGACACGCATGGTGATGATTCAAGGGGGACATGGGAGAGCGACAAGCCCATAAACGGGAACCCGCTGAATGAAACTCTCTGTTACCGAGATTTACGTGGACCCTGAAATATTGAAGATGGATTTTTGAAAACATCTATAAAATAAGAGATTTATACCTAAAACAATACCGGGCACTGTGACAGGAAGGGATTAGAGTCAATTTATTCATGTATTAGTAAAAACTCAATTTCATATATTGTGCAGAAAAATTAAAACCCTTTCTACATTTTATTATTACAAATTATGCACCTTCCACATATAAAGATAAATAATTGATAACATTACAAATACTTAATCTAGAAAATATTTATTAGGAGCAGACAACCCATTTTTTTTTACGTGTTTTGTTGAGGACAATATTGCGCACTTTAAAAATTCATGACGACTCTTTGCAAGAAGCAAATGTCTACACCCGAATTCTTTTGTTTGGCATCACATCTGAGTCAAGGAAACAGAGCTGGCGGTAGGACTCGGGGTGCGGCCAGGATGTCCCTGCCCCGGACCCAAGCGGAGGACTGGCCGAGGGTCTCAGGCGTCCCCCAACTGGGCCAGCCTCTGACCTCCAGTCCGAGAAGGTGCGTTTGGAAAGTCAACATATTGCCAACATATTACCAGCCAGGACTCCTTGGCTTGTAATTTAAAAATAAATGTTTGACTTAATCTCCGAGAAAGCACCAAATAATGGGATTTGAGGATGGACTCGCAGAGCCAAGAAATCAACGCAGCCAGACCTCAGCCCAGAAAGTGACAGAGCTGAACGATTTGGGCCCCTCGCTGGGGTCCCAGGCTTGGTGTGTGAAGGAAGGAGGGTCTTGTGGGTGGCATGAAGTGGGGAGGTCACCTGGGGCCTTGCACCCCACAGCTGGCTTAGCCTGCCCTTCCAGGATGGGTGAGCCCCAATCCCTCCCCGGCTCCTCCCCTGCAAAGAGGACTCCCAGCCTTTGCCTGGCGCCCACCTCACCCTGGGCTCCTCCCCACCCCATCTCAGAGCTGGCACCACCTGCCCACTCCCCCATCCCAGGCCTGCGTGGGGAGATGAGAGGAACCAGCCGGGTTCTCAGGACCTGTGTCCCCGGCGCTACAGCTGGAGCTGCTGGCCAGGCCTCCCCTGTGACCTCTCCCCTCTGCCCTTTGCCCTGCGGTGCACGCAGTCGGCTGGGCTGGCACGCGCGTTGGAGGCTAATAGTGGCGCCCTAGCAAGTCCTCACTGTCCCCGTGCAGTCCACCCCAGGGAGCACTAGAGTGTGAATAAATAACTGCTATGTTTATTAAAAAATAAATTTGGTGCCTAACAAAAGTGCTGTTTCTATACATAGAAAAAAACCGTTTAAAATAAAAACCAAAACAGTTTCCGAGGCGCTGTCGTATTAATTCATCTCTTGTTAATGAAATAACATGCCTTTGCAGGCTGCTCGGCCTCCCCTTCCCCCAGGGGCTCCTGGGTAAGCCTGGTCCAAGGCCGGTGCGACAGACCCCGAGGGGCCAGGACGGGAGGCTCTGAGCCTCAGTTTCCCTAGTGTAAAATGGGGGAGTCATAGTATTCCCTCATGGCTGTGTAGCGAACACCTATTCCCCACTTCACGGCCCCCACCAGACCCGCCTTCCTCCACACACCAAGCCTGGGGCCTGGGCCAGGGGCCGGATCGCTCAGCTCTGTGGTTTTCTGGGCTGAGGGTTGGCTGCGTTGATTTCTTGGCTCTGTGAGTCCATCCTCAAATCCCATTATTTGGTGTTTTCTCAGAGATTAAGTCAAACATTTACTTTTAAATTGCAACAAGCCCAAGAGAGTGAGGACAGCAGAAGAAAAACAATATGTTGATTCTCCTGTGGGCCAGGCACTGGCTGCTTTAGGACTCGGGATCCAGAGGAGGACGAAGGAGACAGCCTGCCCTGGAGGTCAGTGGGTTCACAGTCAGGCCAAGGGAGCAGGTGTCTGATCCAGTTTCTGTGTCCAGTGAGGAACCAGCCTGGTGGCTGTCCCCTGTATCAGTCAGGGTGGGTGGATTATGCTGATGTAACAAATAGCCCTAAACCTTAAAGGATTTTCTGCTCACACTAAATGTTGCCTTGGGTTGGCAGGAAGCAGTCTTCTAAATCATTCCACTACCCAGGCTGACAGGCAGCCACCATCTGGGGCATCGCTAGATGCAGGGCAGAGGGAGAAAGGGACCCTGCAGGCCTCCCCCCAAACCCAGACCTGTCCTGCCCTACTCCTGCCCACAGCCCATTGCTCAGTACTGGCTACATGGATGCCAGGACTGGCCACCTGGGCCTGACAGGGTTAGTGGGAAATGCTTGGGGAGTAGTAGCAACAGAAACTTCCACCTCAGCCTCTACCCCCACCCCGGTGCAGCAGGAGGTTGGCTCCAGGAGGCCCTGCTATCCTGCGGTGGCCAGAGGGCACTGACAGGAGCCTCCAGCGAAGCTGGGTCCCGGCCCTAAATGGAGCCCTCCCACCCATGGGACCCTGAAGCTCTTGGCTCCTGCCATCAACTGAGGCAACTCTGGCTCTGTGGGGATACCAGGCATCCATCCATCCATTCATTCATTCATTCATTCACTCACTCATTCATTCACTCACTCATTTATTCACAAACACCCCAGAGTCGCCCTAGGGCCAAGCAGCCTGGGCTTACACCAGGTAAGTGGATTTCCTGGGTGACAGAGGATACTGACCTAATTAGTCACCCCACCCAGGCCCAGGGGTCTGGGGGGCCCAGAGGAACCTCCCTGAGCTGCACGGACATCCCTGGGTAGGGCTGGAGGAGACGAGCTGAGCCCTCCGGCGACGGTGGAGGGGAACCCAAAGGGGCCTTCGAAGCTCTGCCAGCCCCTGTGGTGGGCGGTGGAAGGGAAGGTGGCTGTGGAGAGGGGGCCACATGGGGTCCATCTTGGTCAAAATTATCCCTGTTCTGGCTGCCCCCAATGCTGGGGCAGAGGGTGACATGGTTCCCGAGACCCAGCTGCCTGCATTTAAGGATCTGGCATGAGGATTCCTGTGCTGGGTGTTCCCACGTGAGGCCTGGGCCTGGGATGGCCCAGCTCTCTGATAGAATGCACGCAGGGAACTCGACCTGTGAACAGGGGCGGGGAGCAGCCTGGCCCCATTCTCCTACCTGCCTCTCCCTCCCGACCCCAACAGGTCTGCCCTCGCTGGAAGCATCGCTCAGCCCAGTATGGATTTCCTGTCTGGGAGGAGGCCGCTGGGCAGCACGCAGGGGCTGGACGGACGGCAGGCCCCAAGATGTTTTTCTGTTGTGGTGCGGGGAGGGCGAGTGGCCTGAGCTGTCAGAGCCCAGACTTCTTCCTGCGTGTGGTCCGGAGCGCCTCGCCTGGTGGGGCACTGGGCCTGGCCCTATGATGCCAGCAGTTCTCCAGCCCAGACAACCTCCCCTGGGCTAGGGCCCTCTGCCCATGCCCCAGGGCAACACCCCAAGACCCTTTCCTAAGGACAAGGACATGATTACTAAGCTCAGTGCACATGTGACCTCGCGTAGGGGACCGTGTGGTGGCCATGGGCCCAGAGGGGGGTCATTGGCCGTTCAGCGTCAATAGCCAGGCCCCTGGGAGAAGCGTACACTCTGGTCCTTAACCCCCCACTGCACTGGGTGGGGGCCTCAGGGCCCGGGTGCCAACAGGGGGACATCTATGTGGGGAAGGGGAAGGCAGCAGGTGGAGACCAAGGTGGGATGTGAGCTCAGGAGAGTGGATGCCGTGACCTCACAGGCACACGCGTACCTTCTCATGTAAGCATGTTTACAGACACATGTGTTCCCAGGCACATGTGCCCCCTCCACGTCAGCATGTTCACAGGCATATACAGAACTGGCTCGGGGGCCAGTTGCTGCAGCGATCACTGGTCCCTGGTAGCTGGGCCTGGCTCACCCTCTCCAAAGTCAAAGAACTGTGGCAGCTGGAGCTCTGGGAGGGGCACCGAGCCCCCCTCCCCCCAGTGCTCCCGGGAGCTGCCTGGAGTTCTTTCCTGCAGGAGCCCTGGGACGTGTGGTCCCAGAGGACAGGCATGGCCAGGCCTCTGCAAGCCCCATGTCCCCAGACCCGCTGGCATAGCGTCACGGGTGGGATGAAGATGGAGGGGGAGGAAGTGGGAGATGGGGCCTGGTGCCCCGCTGTTGTTGGAAGACGGGGAATAAGACGCCAGGCCTAGTTGGGGTCCCATGAGGGGCTCAGGAACCCAGCCCAGGCTTGGGCAGGATCCATCATTCCCTGGCCCTGGGGCGACTGGGCTGCCATGCTGTGTGGGGCGGATCCAGATGAAGGCCAGCTGGGGGGTGTGGGGCTCCCAGGTGTAAGCCCCCGGCGGCTCAGAGAAGAACGGCTCTGCTGTTAAAACAATTTATTTTGCTGTCCAAGAAACGAACAGCTGTTTACCGTCAGTGGGTCTGAGCCACTCCCTGGGAGCAACCTCCTCCAGGCTTCCCGAGTGAGGAAGGGCCTGGCAGGCCTTGGGTCAGGGTGGGCAGGGGACTCCATCAGGGGCTGGGCCATGTCTCCTGGCCACTTCCATGACCCTGAGGCTTCTCTGACCTGCCTGGTCCACATC
Source organism: Myotis yumanensis (assembly GCF_028538775.1). NCBI lineage: Eukaryota > Metazoa > Chordata > Mammalia > Chiroptera > Vespertilionidae > Myotis > Myotis yumanensis. The sequence continues at coordinate 13,865,677 of NW_027223770.1, forward strand.
CCCTCGGCTACTGTCACAGGTGGTCACCAAGGCCTCTGGGCTCCATCCTGGGACATTGCAGGGACAATGGAGACCAGCAGCACCCTGAGGACCCGGGGGAGCACATGTGGTACACTCCAGGAGCCGGGACCGCAATGTAGTCAGGAAGAGGAGGGGGCCCTACTGAGGGGTGCTGTGAGCACAGGCCGAGGGAAGGGATGTACCCGGAGAGACTGCATGGGGCGGGGAGGAGGGTCCAGCAAGGGGGAAGTTCCTGGGGTGGGTCTGCAGACCTGTGTCCTGTGAGGCACGTGACCCGAGAGCATGCTGTCCACAAGGGCCCATCCCTGCCGGGCACCTGGGGGATGCTCCTAGGGCCTTTGCCTCCCTGGCCACATCCCCGGATGGCCCCACAGGACCCAGGCAAGTGCCGCAGTCCCATAGCCCCATGGCAGCGCCGGGTCAGGGGCTTTGTCCCCAGTCTCTTCCGCACCTGGCTGTGGGCCACCTCCCCCCACGCCCAGATCCGGGCTCTCAGGAGGCCCCAGGTTAGGACTCGGCCAGGGGTGGATGCTCCCAGCTGGGCACCTCTCACCCACCCCCCCCCCCCGGCACCGGCCGGCCCCTCCTGCATGTCCCACAGCTCAGGGAAGTGACTGCCCTTGGGGGCCCAATTTGCTGGAGTCTCAGCAGCAGTTCTAATTTTAATGCCGATGAACTGTGAACAACACCCCACACGGCCGTGAAGCGTGTGTGAGCCGCAGAACGGGAATGGGGCTGTGGGACCTCGGCTTCCGGAGCCTCTGGGAACAGGACCCTCCAGGCTACCCTCCCTCCCTGACCTGGGTGCAGGGCCAGGGGAGAAGGTCAATGCTGTAGCGAAGCATGTCAAACTCAGCCACATGCCTCCGGAGCCTGAGGGAACCTTCTTGGACCAGCCCAGATGGGGGCTCAGGATGGGGCCTTCCCCACCTCTATGCCTCAGTGCTGAACACCAGGGAGTGCCGGCGTGGCCTGAGCGGTGCTGTCCAAGGCTGGCTGCTCAGAAATCCATTCTCGGGCATTTCGGTGCTGTGTCAGGAGCCCGGGTCCCAGGAGCTGGAGCCCATCCGTGCATATGCTGCCGGCCACTTGCTGTGGGTTTTGTGGAGACAGGAGGGGGCCTTCGGTGAGGGGCCACAGAGTGAGGGTGGGCAGCCCCAGACACATGAACCCCAGAAGGGAACAAATCGCCAAAACCACAGCCCTGAGAGCTGACACGCTGGGCGATGTGTGGGCGCTGTGTTTGGAGCTCCCTCTGCGACTGCACACACATGTGGGTGCGCCGCAGTCCATGCGTGCGTGAGGTTCGTGAATGAGTAGCTGGCCCCTGCTGGGTACTCAGAAGCTAAGTGCCTTCTCATGCTAAGTGCGGGTCTCTTGGAAAGTGGGCTGAGGAGGGCGGGCCTGGGGCCTTCCCTGCGGGCATTGCTCTGCCTCTCGCCATTACTCCATTTCAAAGAAGAGGAAACGGAGGCCTGGGGAGGGGAGGTGACCCCCAGGGCCCCCCAGCAGCAGGAGGCCAGCCCCCCAGCTCACTCTCACTGGCCCTCCATGCCCCCCTGGAGCCCTTACCTGTAGTTGCCCCAGTTATAAAATCATGGTGTTTATTCCTGGCTGTGCTTGCTTAATTCCTTCCATTTGGGGAGCAGCACTGTGGGGTTCATGTCCCAAATGTGCCCAATCAAAGAAGTCACCCAGGGCACTTGCTGAGCCCCCGAGCTTCCAAACTTGCTGACCGGCTCTCCAGCGAGGGGCCCAGCTCTGCATTTTAAACAAGAACCAGGGAGCTCCGGGGGCGGCTGCTGGGAGAAGGTTTGTGGAGGGAAATGGGCTCTGCAGTCCCACACAGGCTCCGTCTCTGCTCTCGCGAGGAGGTGGGATGAGCGTGGATCCTGGGTCTCCTGGTGTCCTGCTGCCCAGGTGGATCCCCCGCTAGACTCGGCCCAGTGCTGACCTGACCCGAGCTGGGCTCGGAGTGTCCCTGAGTCTCAGAAAGGTATCTGGGCCCTGGACCGAGCCCTGACCCGAGCAGGGCAGGTCCAGGCAGCCTCAGCGGCCCGGGCTGTCCCCATCACACCTAGGATCTTCGCCCCTCCCCGAATTTCTGCTGCGTGGCTCCCGGGAGACCTGGAGCTATTTTGGCTGCACCAGCCTTTCCACTCTGCTAGGCTTCAGTGAGCAAAGATTGTGCCGATGTTAACAGAACCGGCACGGGGGCCTGTGTGGCACTCTGTCAGGGAGAAGGCCCAATTAGGAGGGGAGGTGGGGGTGGGGTGGGCCGATGGAGTACAGGGGAGCCCTTGGGCCCAGCCCACGCGGGCAGCCACATGCAGCCGCAGGCCACCAGCACAAGCAGGTGGACTTACTGCAATGCAGTGACAATGCTGGGCTGTCCACCGGGTGCCCCGCCTACCGGACCCCTAAGCTGGTGTGTCTGGTGGCAATCTGGGGGCAGGACTTGGGCGCAGAGACTCCAGCCAGGGGCAGAGGGGCGGTGGAGGGAGGGCACCGTGCCCTCAGGCAGGACGCAGGAGCACAAGAATCCACTGTGAGGGGCTGGGGGCTGGAGTCCCCTCTCACCCACTCAGCCAGGCGAGCAGATCCCGGGAAAGCGCCCCGTGAGTGCAAACCTCTCAGAAGCTAAGTGCCTTCTCATTTTGCTCCCTGCTGCTCTGGGTCAGCTCCCCTTCACGGCGGCAGGCCGCCAGCACACCAGCCGGCCTCAGCGACACAGCACTAATTGGGGCATTTCCTGGCTAAATGAACAGCGGCCACAGCGGCCAGCCTGGACTGCACCTGGACTCAGGCCGTAGGGCACCCTCCCTGGCACCGAGGGCAGGCGCGCAGCGGTGCGGCTGGCGTGGAGATGTGGATGTGTTGGGAATGGGATGGACAGGCTGCCGAGACCCCAGAGCTCAGCACTCAGTGGGGCCCCTGGCTAGCCCTTCCCCCTCCTCCCTCCGTCCCCTTCCACAGGCCCTGGCGGCCTCCCCTGGCATAGATGCTAGAGGGGTCCACCAAGGAGCTCCCCATGGTCTGTGAACCCCCCAAGTGACAAGGCCTGCTTCACCCTGCAGAGGGCTCCAGCCACACGGCCATGATCTGTCCCATGGAGACACCCACCCCCGATGCAGCGCCTTTCCCCACGTGTCACCCATAGGCAACCCCATTTGTGTGCTCAGCTCAGCTCCTGCTAAGGGTGCTCATCCCCCCCCCCCCCCCCCCCCCCCCCCGCCGCTGGGCCCACCCTGCCAGCCCTCAAGTTCTGGGGTTTGAGCTGCTGCATCAGGATTGAGGACCACCACCTTCAGAGCCACAGCAGTGGGGGTCCTGTTGGGGGGGGGGGGGGCAGGAGGTTGTGTGAGGCCTCAAGAGCTGAGATCCTGTGTGGGAAAGGCTGGTTGTTAATTGGCTTTTGCAGAACGAGCCTAATGGGCTGGGAAAATTGCAAAAGTCTTTGTGTGCTGTTAACCCGCATGAGGGGAGCAGGTTTGGGGGGGTGTCCTCACCCTTCGGGCATGTCTGTTCCTAACAGATGAGGGTCCACGCAGGCAGGACAGGGCTGACGCTGTCTATATCCCCCCACCTGGGCCCCTGAACAGACCAGACCCGCAGTTGGGTGGGGCCACAGGCTCTCTGGGCAGGGTGGGAATTCAGGCAACAGCGCCACCCTGGTTGGTCCCACCAAGTCAGGCCTGGCCCTGGGGCCAGTGTGTGCCTCTGCAGGCCTGGGGGTGGTCCAAGACTAGAAGGGGGCGTATCCTGAATGATACTGACCTGGGACAGGAGAACCATCACCCCCCACCCCAGGATCTGATGGAGGGAGTGGAGCCTGTGGAGGGGAAGGGCAGGGGACGCGCTGTTGGATGGACTGAGTGGTGGGAGATGGATGGACAGTTGGATGGGAGGCACGGACTGGGGCTCAGGTGGCAGAAGGGAGACAGGCGAAGGCCCTGGGGATGGAGGGGGAGGACTGGCAGGTGAAAGCTTCCAGGTGGGCAGCTTTGGCTATAGCTGCTCCCGGTTGGCAAAGGGAGGGCTCGATCATGAGTTGGCCCCGTCACCCCCGATTAGTTCTCGGGGCCCCCAGTCATCCCTGGACTGAGCCTCAAGCTCCCAAGGCCCTGAGACTCTCTTCCCTCATCTGATTCTGTGACTGCCTTCCTGAAGCCCCTGAGCTCAGGAGGCTGCACCCCCCCCCACACACACACACACTCACACACACACCCCTCCGCTTTGGCTCCCTTGCTCCTCTGTCATTTTTCAAAAATAATTGTGTGGCATCCGCTGCCCCGCCCCCGGGCGGCTGCCTCCCGGGTTGGCCTTGCCGAGCTGTGTGTCGAGGTGTTTCCCGTGCAAGGTCTTCATCGTTCCCTAATTGTTCACATTAATCCTTCTCCCTCCTTGGTGAGCGTCCCTTGAAGCCTCGCCCGTGTCTCCCTTTTGCTGCATCAAAATGAGGCTGCTGTGCTCCCTGGGATGGGGCTGCATTCCCCGTTCCACCCCCGGCACCCCCACCTTGGCCAGCCTGAGATAGATGTTCCTTTAGTGCCCATAAATCTCGGCACTGCCTCTGTGAAGACAGCTCGGAGGCCTCCTGTCCCGGCAGCGGGTTTAATTAGCCCTCCCGGCAGAGGGGTAGGCTGGGGAAGGGGCCCTCCAAGGCCCACCTGCTTTGTCTAGACCAGCGGTTCTCAACCTGTGGGTCGCGACCCCTTTGGCGGTCGAACGACCCTTTCACAGGGGTCGCCGAAGACCATCCTGCATATCAGATATTTACATGACGATTCATCACAGTAGCAACATGACAGTGATGAAGTAGCAACGAAAATAATTTTATGGTTGGGTCACCACATGAGGAACTGTATTTAAAGGGCCAGAAGGTTGAGAACCTCTGGTCTAGAGGAACCACGGCTGGGCCTGCAAGAACCACCGACTGCTCCTCCCTCGCGCATCCATGTGCATGGATTCAACAAGCCCGGCTACATAACAGGCCTCCCACGCTCAGACCCAGGTGGGCTCCTTTCTTGCCCAGTGGCCAAGGGCGTGATGCCCGAAGCCCGAGCAGCGCCCTGCCAGCCCCCGAGAAGGAGGCCCATTCGTCTTACCCAGTGCGCTAATAAATGCATGCTGAGCCGGTGGGTGCCAGAGGGAGTGGGGCCCGTCCCGCCCCTCACCTGGCCCCGAGAATGAAGACTCCTCCACCCAGCCCAGCCACACAGCTTGAAGCAAACACGCTCCTGCAACGAGGACAGGACCCCCCTGGAGCTGGGAATCCCTGCCGCTGGCCGCAGATGCTGGCTGTGAGTCCCGTCCAACCCCGCCCCCGGGGTCAGCAGGGCCCTGCCAGTCCGGCTGTGCATTTGGCTGCAGGAATGAAAGAAATGCTGTGAGCAACGCTTAGGACAGCGGAAGGGAGGCGAGGGCTTCCAGAATGAGCCCCAATGACCCCTGCGTGAGGTGTGCTCAGGTGGCCCAGGCTGGAACCACTACTCGCTGCATGGCCTTGGGGACTCCCTTAACCTGTTGGGCCTGGGATTCCAAGTGAGCGGTTGGTGCCTAGGTCCTAGGACTGAGAAGACACACCCGCTGTATGCGGGTCGACTGGAGGGAGGAACGGCCTTGAGATAGAGCAGCAGGGTGTCCGGTCTGGCCTCTCCCTGGCCATCTCTCCAGTCTTTGAGCCCCTCCAGCACTGGCCTCAAGCTGGGACCTCTCACAGTGGCTCTGTGAGCTGCAGGGACTCCTTCCACGAGGGCTCACTCATTCCTCCTGACAGGAGGGAAAACTGGGGACCCCCAGATGCGGTAACCTGCCCCAGCCACAACTTGACTCCAGGCTCCCCCAAGCCCTGTGTGCTGCGGCTCCATTCTGTGACTGCCCCGCTGGGTCGGAATCAGCCTGGGGTGGTGGTGGTCAGGGAGGGCTTCCTGGAGGAGGGGTCATGTCAGAGCTGAATATTGAAGCAGAGGGTACTGAGAATCCCACGGCATTCTGTCTGGGAGCGCAGGGAGGCAGCAGTGGGAGGATGGAGCAGGACCCCCAAGTCCCCCAGGATTCCAGCCTGACTACATAGCGAGGGTCAAAGCCAGAATGCTGGTGGCCAGTGGCTCCTACACTCTCCCCCTGGGGCTGCCCAGGCTTCAAGGGGGGACCCTGCCAAGCCTGTGGGCTGTGCACAGAGGCCAGGCCTACCATCCAGGACTCCAGGGAAGCCCCAACCCAGCACTTGGTGGGGAATGACAAGCAGGACCACCAGCAAGGCCTCCTAGTGAGACAGGTCATGACAGTGTGGTCACGTGTCTACGATGGCTCAGTGCACCCATGTGCTGAATGGATGGCATTCCTGGGCCCCTCCCGGGCTGATTGGCATCAGAGAGATTGCTGTCCAGGGCCATGTGATGTCCAGGGCCATGAGGACGCTGAGGCATGGCGAGGGGGCACGTGCTGGCCCACAGCACCTGCTGGGGGTGATGTGTCTGAACAAGTGGCCTCAGGTAGGTCCAATCCTGCCCAGATAAGTCACCTCCACACCTCTTGGCCTCAGTGTCCTCGTCTGCACACGGCCGGTGTCCGCAGCCTCTTCCCCTCAGACATGAATGAGGGAGGGTGTGCAAGGCGCTCACCCCACGCCAGGTGGCCGAGAGCTGGGCAGGGCTGGCGACCGGGACAGGTGCCCTGGCTGTGAGGGAGGCCTCTGCCTGGCTGCCCGGGGCCCCAGCTCATCGAACAAATTAACACATTTCCATCAACCTGTTCCCGGCATGTTCTCCGTCTCCCTGGACATCAGTTCACCATCCGCCACTCAGCATTCTACTGCTTCTATTATTTCAAAACGAGTATAAGGATTAAAAACCAATTATTTCAATTACTGTGCAGAGCCCCGGCAGCCAGTTAAATGGGGTAGGTACTCCCCTAGGAGGGCCTGGGCCAACCCTGCAGCCCTCGGGTAGACGGCAGGCAGCACACGGTGGCCTCAGGACCCGCCCCCCCCCCCCCCCCCCCCGCCCCAACCTCTGCAGCGAAGTGACCCTCCGAGCCCAGGGCCTTGAGAAGGCTGCTCGTTCACCCCATTCACCTACTTCGAGCCCCGGCTTGAGGTGTCAGCCTCCGCTGATGGTGTTTAGCAGCCCTAACCTGGGGGCCTGGGCGTGAGGACAGGCCTGTGAGCCGTGAAGGATTCTGTCCGCAGGCTGTCCTGTGGTTGGCCTGGCATCCTTGGATGGGGGCCAGGAGCATCCGCGGTAAACCAGCAGCTGGCGTCGGGGGAGGTCGCCACGCTCAGCGCCATGTCTTCGGGCTTTAATTAGCTTCCTGCACAGGTCTTAGGGTCCAGGAGACCGAGGCCGAACGTTAACCGCCGCCCCACCCGCCGGCCCAGTCCATCAGGCGTGATCTCAACGAGCCAGCAGGGCCAGTGAGTGGTCAGGGTCGGGGCGGGGGCAGGCGGGCGCTGAATCCGCTGCCCCGGGGCCCAGCACTCCCGCCCCTCCCCGCCCCTCGCCAGCACTGGCTGTTGGTGATCTCATCTCTTCCTGGGCTGTAAATATCACCCAAATGCTCCAGACTCCCAAATTGTCCTCCAGCCCGGGCCCCCTCTCCTGAGCTCAGCCCGCACAGCCTACGCTACACCCCCGACCAGATGTCTCCTGGGCCTCGGCAACAAGGGAGGCCGCTCCTCCCTGCATCCCACCTCAGGGACGGGTGCCCCGCGCCGGATGCTCGGGACCGACGCTGGAAGCCTGCCCACTGCCTCCACCTTTTGCTGGGTCTAACTCCAACTTGCCCACGTCCCCCCTCATCCCCCCACCCCTCCCTCTGCCAGCCTGGCCAGACTGCGCACCCCTTGCCTCCACTGAGCAAGCCCCACTGCACACAAAGCAGCCGGAGGAACTTCTCAGGAAATCAGATCCCACCCTTGCCGTCTTAGGACACAGTCGCCAAAGCCTCAGGGACCCTGTGCACCGGCCCCAGGTCCACCTGGGCCCAGACATCCACCTGCGTCACCTTCAGTAGAACCGGTGGGCCCCTTGTTCCCATCCCTCACTGTGGCCTCGGTTTCTCCCTCCTTGGGGAGGGAAGGGTGCCCCCAAAGGATGGGCTGGGAGGACATGTGGCTGGGAGGCACAGCCCAGCGAAGGAAGCCAGCCACGTGGCCGCTCAGTGAGCCTGCAGCTTCCTGAGGTTCCAGCAGCCGGTGAGAGGCACCGGGGGCCTTAGGGGTGTCCTGAAGGGGAAAGGTGTCTCTAGGTGAGGAGCAGGCTCAACAGAGGGAGTGGACTTATCTTGGGAAGCCTGTAAGCTGAGGAGCCCAGGTGGGCCTCAAAGCCTTTTGCCAATGGGTGTTTGTGGTTTCCTGGCTGCCAGGAAGGTAGTGGGAGACCAGGGGCTGCCATGCCCTTCCAGAGCCCCGCAGCCTCAGCCTGGAATTCAGCCCCCTCCCCATCCCTAGCAGTTTGGCTGCATCTCCTTGGGCACGCCAGGGGCTGCTCAGGAGAAAAGTGTATCAAGAAACTCCTGCTCATGCTCCCCCTGCCCACTCATGCCCAGGCCCAGGCTGGCAGACACCCGGCTGTGCAGTCACAGGGACGGGGTGCCAGGGAGTGCTGATGGTGGGCCGCCAGCACAGGCCTGAGGCTGCCCAGCACATTGACACCAGAGTCCACAGAGCTGCCTCTTCGGAGGCTATGGAGGGGAACGCTGGGGTTCCTGGGCCCAGAAGGGGTGGGGGTAGGAGCCCGTGTAGGGCCTGAGCTGCCGCTTCTGAGCCCAGAGCCAGGCGTCGGGTCTTGGAGCTGGGATGTGCCAGGGTCCACTGTGCAAAGGGGCAGCCTGCCAGGCCCACACAGAGGTGGGCAGCGCCAGTGCGCCCAAGTCCAGGGTCTCCTGGAAGAAGAGATGGGGCATGTGGGAAACCTGGCTGAGGAGGGGTGAAGGCCAGACAGGAGAGGCAGGGCGCCTCCCCCACGGTACCCGGTGCTGCTCTGGGCAGCAGGGAAAGGGTCTGAGCCCCACCGAGGGACAGCGGAGCTGGGCACGTTGCTCAGCATGTCCTCCCCTCCCCTCCCTCCCTCCCTTGGGCTTCCTTAGCCCCCACGGCCCACATGGCCATCTGGCTCCACCAGCAACACACCCCTTACTCCCTCCCCCAATCAGTGTTTTCCTTCTCCTGCTCCCCCGGCCCCTGCCCAGGAGGACGGGTAGCCCTACCACGTGTCCTCTTTCCCTTTTGTCTCTGAGCCCTCACCTCACAGGCCTGGAGGAGACGTGCGTGTGCATATTTTTGCCTGCGCTGTTTGCATGCATGTGTGTGTGTGTACACGTGCGGGCCCTGCCCTGCCTGTGCGTGTTTGTGTGTGTGTTATGTGCCCATATATAGTGTGTCCCAAAATTCACGCAAGATTTGAATTTCGCATGAACATCAACAACAACAACAAATAAAAGCCTAATTTTACTTGGTTTATTGAATCAGATTCTAATATCTGTTGCCCTTTGATTTCAATCCCTTCAATTTGATAAGCATTACCAAGTACCAATGATGGCCCAGGAGCAGGGACAATGAAGACCAACGAAGACCACGGCTTTGCGTAGGTGCCAGCAGAGCCGTGGAGGCCATTTACCCGCTGTGCTATTCCATACATAACCCTATACTTTGTACTTTATGAATCAATAAAAAAATTTACAATTTTTAATTATAAACCTGTGTTTTCTATCAAAATTACTTCTTGCGTGAATTTTGGGACACCCTATATATGTATGGGGCCAGGCAGACCCACCTGGGCCTGTGCCTGGGTGTGCCATGGTGAAAGGGCGGGCACCCTGGGCACATGCCTGTGCAGGTGTGACTGCAGGTAGGGTGTGTGACCAGGAGCAGTGGTGTGAGGGGGCACACAGCCCCTGCCAGGCCTCTAAAGGGAGGGACCTGGCCTCACACCCCAGCCCTGAAGCCCATCTTCCAGGATCATCGCGGGAACAACCCAACCCATGTGGGAGCTGGGGCAACGGGGCGAGGCTGGCTGGGGTGGAAGGCTGGGACCTCCAGGGACCCCATGTGGACACACATCTCCCCCTAAATGCCGTTATCAGCTCAGCGTGGCTGGGGGTGGGCCAGGGCACCAGGCGTCTCTAGTGGCCACCATGGCTGCTGGGCTGAGGTGGTCTGAGCTGCCCACAGCCCAGGCTGCACCCCTCGTGTGGATGGAAACTCCTCCGTCTTGGGGTGTCTGTGTGGCTGTGACCAGGGCAGGACTACGCCTCCAGGGCCCTCCCCATCTCTCACTGCCCGCAGCACTCCCACTCTGAGGGGCCACAGCTTAAAAAAGAGCTCTTTATTCCACATTGCCCAATATTTTTACACAAGTAAAATAAAATGCATTTTTTCTGTATATCGCGGGCCGGCGGGAGGCAGTGTTCTGGAACAAACACTGCCGCTGCTCCCTGTAAACATGATGGAGTGGAGATGGGGGAGAGGGGGGTGGGAGGCGTCCATCAGGGAGGGCCTGGCTCCCGGTGCTGGCTGGCAGCATGGAGGGGACCCCGTATGTACACACACCTGGCTACTGAGGAAGGCCTTGCTCTCAATCGGGGGCTGGTCAGCAGGGCCTGAGCACGGTCCACAGCACCAGCGCCAGGCCAAGGGGGGCGAGGCTGCAGGCGAGGCCAGGAAGGGCACCTGAGCCCTCTGCATCGCCAGCGCCACTGCCCCCGCTGCCCGCCTGGCCCAGCCGGCACTGGCTGCGGGTGCGGTTCTTTCGGGAACAGCCTGGCCTCCGGCGAGGCCCCACGGTGGGGGCGCCTGGTGGCTCAGAGCCCTGGGGCCGCAGTCCGGTGAGCGGGGGCTCGGCCGAGCCAGGCAGGGTCCCAAAGGGGGAGTCGTTGATGTGCCTCGGGCCAGAGGTGTTGCCTGCAGGGCTGTCACCGGGCGGCACACGTCCCTTCAGTGCATTGCCAGCCGAGGCCGGACTACCGGCCTCCAGCACCGAGGCCTTGTCCGCGGCGTCCGGCTGGCAGCACTTGGGGAGCCCCAGCAGCTGCTCGTCGGCAGGCCCGCCAGTCCAGATAGCACGGGAGGGCCCAGCGGCCGTGGCGCAGCCTTCTAGGTCAGTGGCCGCCAGGCGCTTGAGGTCTCGACCAGCCAGGCGGCGGGGCAGGCTGCAGGGCAGCTCGGACGAGGAGCCGCGGAACTGCTGCAGCCAGGCCCAGAGCGGGCGCGCCCGGCAGTCGCACACCCAGGGGTTGTCGTTGAGCCGCAGGTACTGCAGGGCACGCAGGGGTGCCAGGGCCTCCGCGGGCAGTGCCGAGAGGTTGTTGGCGAACAGGTAGAGCGTCATGAGGCGGCCAAGGTCGCGGAAGGCGTGCGGGTGCACGCGGGCCACTCGGTTCTGGTGCAGCAGGAGGCGGTCGAGGCTGTGCAGGCCGCGGAAGGCGCGCTCGGGCACGCTGGGGATGTGGTTGCCATGCAGGAAGAGGTGCGTGAGGTTGCCCAGGTCTCGGAAGGCGTCGTCAGGCAGCGCCTGCAGCCCGTTGTCCTGCAGGTAGAGGTACTGCAGGGCGGCCAGGCCACGGAACAGGCCGGGGCCCAGCTCCTGCAGGCCGCAGCGGTCCAGGTGCAGCGTGTGCAGGCGGCCCAGGCCGCGGAAGGTGGTGGGGTCCACGGCGCGAAGCTGCGCGTTGTCGCTGAGGTCCAGCTGCTCCAGGAGGGCCAGGCCGGCGAAGGCGGTGGCGTCGATGTGGGTCAGCGCGTTCGAGTGCAGCCACAAGATGGTGAGGTTGCGGCAGGCACGGAAAGCGGTGGCCGGCACGTGTGTGATGCGGTTGCCATGCAGGAAGATGCGCTGGCTGGCCACGGGGATGTCGGCGGGCACGGCCTGGAGGCCCTGCTGAGGGCAGCCTGTTGTCACCTTGGGCTCGTTGTAGCACACGCAGGCTCCTGGGCACGGAGCCGCCACCCGCCACACCTGCAGCCACAGCACCCAGGCCAGCAGCCGGCTCCCTGTGGGCAGAGGAGAGGGCGGTTAGCTGGCAGGGAGCCTTGTGTGGGTAGGGGTTGTGCGGGAGCCAGGCTGCCCCAGGACATGCTGTCACCCCTGGGAACTCAGGTTTCCTGCTGTACCTGTCACGTGGAACCTGCTAGGGGATCATATGTTCCCTGGAAGAGGCTAAGACCTCGGAGCTGGAGGCCAGTATTCCAACCTCGGTCAGCAATGTCCTCCACGAGCATGTGCCATCTGCTGACAGCCCTCCAGGCAACATCTGGCCAGAGGCACATCAGCGACTCCCCTTTTGGGACCCTGCCCGGCTTGGCTGAGTCCCTGCTGACGGCACTGACTCCAAGCCACCAGGGCTCCAAGCCACCAGGGCCCTCCGCCACAGGCCCTCACATGCCGCCTTGGGGTTAGCCAGGTCCTGGCTGGGGCCCCCTTGCAGGCCTCCCAAGATGGACACGCACCTGCAGATACCATCTCAGGCTCCAGCAAACACAGTCTCTGGGCTTCCCTGCTGTCCCTGTGGGTCCCAGCACTGTCCCTGGCCTGTCCCCTGCCTCACCGGCCCACAGGCCAGGCTGGGGGACAGGCTCTGGCAAACACTCGAGGGCCAGACTGGTAGAGTCCTTCCAAGGAGCCCTGAGCTGAGGCTCATGCCCAGGCCTGCCAGGCAGTCCGCTGCTGGGCCCTCTTAGGCTACAAGAGGGGTGGGGCTGTGGCTCAGACTCTGTGCCCCGCCCAGGCTCCAGGAGACACGCAGGCCCAGGGCTGCCCCAATTCGGAGGAGGCCTTCCGCCACAGGGAGCTGTGCTTAATGAGGAAACTGCAGGCACCTGGCGGAGCCCCCAGTGGTCCTCCTGCAGGGGCCCGGGGTTCTACCAACTGGGTCCCAGCAACCCTATCACAGGGTCAGGAGGCTGGACGCCTGAGGGCAGGTGGGTCCAGGGCTCAGAAGGGCGAGCCCCCTCCAGGCAGGCTGCTCCCTCCTCTACACTCGCAGCGGCTTAGAGAGCTTCCTGCCTTGGCGTGGAACACCTGCAGCCTCCCCTCTCAGCCTCATCTGCCGCCTGATCTCCTCCCCAGGTGAGCAGCTCACTCCTTCCCAGCCCAGCAATCCTTGCACAACCCCAACTGCCCTCAACCCTCCTGCCCAGACACATTCTCAGCGAGATCTACTCCAGCCCCAGGGGGCTACACCCCCATTCCTCCTCCCCCATTGAGGGGCCAGACACACCTGGGGCCTCACCAGTGACCTACACTAGGCAGGAGACCCCTCCAGAGGCGATGCATCCAGCCCTGGTCTCGCCAGCTAAGCACAGTGCCTATCATCCCGCCATCGGAGCTCCCCTCTTTGAACGCTGAAGGTCCTCTCTGCCTTCAGGAGTGAGTCTATTAAAATGGGACCCCCCCTGGGAGGGTTAGGGCTTATCAGCTAACATGTGAGTTATCAGCTAACACCTGCACTGACAGCGAACACCTTCCTTGGCAGCTAGCTAAGCACAGGATTCTGCAGACACGAGCAGGGCTGAGTGCTGGGGCTGGAGCCAGGAGGGAGGAAGGAGAGGACCATAGGCTAGCTTCCCCAACCCCGAACCATGACCTTGGGGCCCCCCACCCCTGCTGGGTCCTCTCTGCCTGGGCTGGTCCAGACGCTCACCTTGCGCTCAGAGCCTCAGCCAACTGGCATGTACAGTGGTCACAAGGGGCGTGCCCTCCTGGGGCACGCTGGTCCCCAGGTCCTGGATGCCCCCTCCCCACAGTCGGGGGACCTCCTCTGTCGCCTGTCAGCTTCTGGGGACCTGGCAGCCTCAGGACGGGGATCCAGAGAAGCAGGCGGGGCCCAGGACCGCCCCCCTCAAGCCCTGGGCACCCCTCCTGGCTGGCCATGGGCGGGAGGAGGAGGGGCACCCTGGCTGTTGTCTATTTGCACAGCTGACACCCCCTCCGGCTCTCCTCGCAGAGCCTCCTGGGGAAGCCAGGCCTCGTGATGCCAGCTCCCACCAGCATCTCACCTGCTGTCAGGGGATGTAACTGTGCTAGGAAAACACACTTCCTGTTTCTGAGACCTCGGTGGAAGAGCAAGACCTGGGTGGGGGGAGGGGGGTGCAGGTTCTCACCGACCAGGCCAGGCTCTGAACCTCCAACTGCACATGCCACAGACCAGGCCACACACCAACCCGCTCTGTCACCAGCCACCCATCATGACCACGCCTGCCACATGCCACATCACCTGCCCAGTGCCGTGGCTCCCAGGCCTGCAGCTATGGTTTGTGAACTTGGTTGGGGTCAGGTTCAGCTGACTTCCCCAGCATAGGAGCCGGCTGCTCTGGCCTCCAGCCCTCGCCCATCTGGGCCCCCAGGAGACTTGAGCTTGGGGCTATATCCGCTCTAAGAATGCTCCAAGCACGGTTCCCGGGCTTGGCTGCCCCGCCCTGGGAGTGGTTGGCAGAGCGGCCAAGTGGCCCAGCCCTGCCAGGAAGCGGGCATCAGGCACAAAGACGCAGCTCCATTCTCGCTGAGCCAATTGCTTTCCAGAAACCAACTTCTGAGGCTCAGTCCTTCTGCACAGACCCTGCTGTCAGCGCCGGAGCGGGTGGTGGGCTCTCTCCTCGCAGCAGCTACAGTAATTGGCTCCAACCCGGCCCCCCTTGGGGCCTGCCCGCTGGTCTCCATGGCAACCCCTCTGCTGAGCAAGCATAAGGGGGCATCTTTTTATGAGATAATCAAACCCAACTTTGCAGTGTGGGTTCATATTCCCAGCAGGGGGTTGGGGTTACCGGAGACCAAGCTGGGAAATGGGAGGGCATCTCCTGACCCCACCCCAGGGGCTGGACCCAGTCAGTCACTCACCTGACCCCTCCCACACCCACGGTGGACTGCCACCCCGAGAAGGCCTCCCCTGGCCGGTCTCCCCATCCCATCCTTCCACCTGTCCCCTCAGCCTCTCCCTCCATCCTGTCCTCCGTCTTCCCCGGCCTCTGCAGCCCCCTGCGCCAGGCCTTTCCAGCCTCTAGGTCTGCCCTCTCGCTGGTCCCATCTGCCCATCAGAGGCCCCAGGCTGCCCCCTGTCCCACCTGCCCACCGGCTGCAGCCTGGTCGCCTGCCTGCCCTCAGCCTCATCTCCCACTTGTGCCAGCCTCACTGGGTCCTGGTCCTCAGTGAGCACCCAGTGCCAGTTGGCCTCCAGGCACGGGTGGTGAGAAAAGAGCCCTGCTGCGCTCTGGCTCACACACACGGGAACCACGGCGCACACAGGGAACCACGGCGCTAACAGGAAACCAGATCACAACACGCCCCTCCGAAGCCCCTGTGGCTGTCATGACCCCACACCAGGCTGCCAGGCCCCCTGAGCCACCCACAAACCCAAACCAGACCCGCGGGCCTCCAGGCCCCCTGAGCTACGTGCAAACCCAAACCATCCCTCTCCCGCCACCCCTAAAGCCTATTCTCTTTCCTCAGCCTCAGTGCAGCGCCCTCCACGTGGGGCGGCTCCTGCCTTAGCCCAGGTCTGGCTCAGAAGCAGTGGCACAGGGCACGGTTGGGGGAGGACTGGCCACTCCTGCCTGGGGCAGGGGTAACACAGTGACCGGATTCTAGATAGGACCCCTTCTGTCGGGGTAACCAAACTGGAGCTGGAATGACAGCTGAGGAGGCCTTGGATCCAAAGGCCCCAGAGCCTGGGAGGCATCGGGCCTGGGCGTGGCCCTGCAGGACACCTGCACAGTTCACCCTGCTACGGCGCTTGCTCAGCAAAGGTTCCCCTTCATGGTCACTATGTTGGGACAGGGGAAGAGGGGAACCTGGGGAGGTACAGGGAGTGGAGAGGAGGGAGGTGGAAAGAGGAGGAATAGGGAGGAAAAGGGAGGGGAGCCAGGAGGGGTAGGAAAACCCGGGGACTCACCACCAGCCGCAGGGCAGCAGGCAGTGGGCAGGTGGCTGCTGAGATCAGCAGCTCAGGAGTAGGATGGCCAGCCAGGGGGCTTTGGTGTGTATCCTGGCCCCCACAACTCCAGGGCCCCCCAGCCTGGGCTGAGGTACGCAGGGGTGCAGCTCCCCCTTGAGGTCCCATGGGAATGCCTCTGCCCCCACTCAGTGAGGCTATAGAGATAGCCCAGGGCTGGTGGCCTTGGAGTCCCAGAAGATTGGTTCAGTGATCACCCCCCCCCCCCCGCTCCCCCCCCGCCCCCCTGGTTTCGATGCTTCCACACTGCAATGGGGTGGCAGAAACTCCCACCTCAGGGGCTGTTATGAAGGTCCGGCAGCTGGTATAAAAGGTGTGAGTCAGCGCTGCGTAAGAATCAGTTTTCTTTTCAGTATCATGAGCCCATTTCACAGATTAGGAAACAGAGGCAGCAAGTAGTTAAGACCTAGAGAAGGTTTACAGTGGTTCTCAACCTTCTGGCCCTTTAAATACAGTTCCTCATGTTGTGACCCAACCATAAAATTATTTTCGTTCCTACTTCGTAACTGTAATGTGGCTACTGTTATGAATCGTCATGTAAATATCTGATCTGCAGGATGGTCTTAGGCGACCCCTGTGAAAGGGTCGTTCGACCGCCAAAGGGGTCGCGACCCACAGGTTGAGAACCGCTGGGGAAAGGTGGGAGAGTGAAGGAGCTGCAGCGCGTCCATCCCAAGCCTGAAGAGTGGCCACTGTGTGACCTCAGCAGGAATGGGGCCCGGGCTGTGAGGACGTGGACAGGTGCCAGGGCACCTGGCTCCCTCCTGTGTCTTTGGTGGCTGTGAGGAGACATTTCTAGGAAGGCTCTGAGCTGTTACCAGCTCCCCCCACCCCCGACCCCCACCCCCCGGCACGGGAGGCTGGGGTCAGTAGGCTGTAGAGGGGCTGGGCAGCTAGAGCACAGGCAGGACATCAGTCAACTCCGGACCCTCTCGAACACCAAAGCCATCCGTGAAGGGTCACGGCACAGACCGCAGTTACTAGGCAGAACAGGAGGCCATAGCTCAGCACACTAAGGCCAGAAATAGCTCCAGTCGGGGGTGGAGCCGGTGGTGTCCACATGCCGCAGAGGGTCAGGGCAGCGCTGTGCTCGCACTCCTGCCCTGTGCCAGCCCTCCACCAACCAATCCTCTGCCTTCCATCTGTCCCCACCTCAGTCTTCACTCGCTTCTCACACTCGCCACCCACCTTCCGCCCGTCCTGGGGCCCGCAGGCATGTGCATGGGCAGTGTGCATGCTCATTGCACTTCCCAGGCCCTTCCCCGACTCCAGGTGCTGGGGGGCGGGGGGAGGAGAGTGGCAGCAGCTCCAGTGGGGGGCAGCCCACCCTGGAAGGGGTGTGGCTGACACCCCTGCTGCCCGCTGTGCCCATATTGATCTTCTCAGGGCAGTGGCTGCAGGAGTGGGCCTGGTCCATATGGGCCAAGTCACCGCCATGGCAGGAGGGTGCTGGAGCCAGGGCTGGTCAGTTTCCGGCCAAGCTGTGTGCAGTGGAGGAAACTGAGGCCGCCTGGGCAGAGTCTGCCTGCTGTCCCACTGAGACTCAGGCAGAGCTGGCAAGACCGGCCTCCTGAATGCACTTGGGCACAGGTGGACCCAGCACTAGCAGGCCAGGCCCAGGCTGGGCCCGTCTGTCTGCTAACTCTCCGAGAGGTCGAGCTTATGTACCCATTTTACAGTTGAGAAAACGAGTTTGGGTGGAGGAAAGCCGCTCGCTCACAGCCCCAGGGCCAGGAACATTCCTAAGGTCATGGCGCCAGGCCCATGAGAGACCTCGCTGGGCAGTAAAGAGTTAAAGCTCCCCTACCCCCACCTTACCCATCACCCTCACCTCAAACCCAAGCTCTATTCTCCCTCAAAATTTCCAGCCAGTACCACACCTGGGAGGGCAGCCCAAGGCCCCTCTCAAGTCAAGGAAACTGAGGTTGGCAGGGGAGGGGCCTGGCCCACCTGAGAGGTGGAGGCCAGAGGGAATGCCCTGTGACTGGTGCCTCACTCACTCACTCACTCACTCAACCTTCACTCACTTGGCCAAATGCACCAGGTGCTGTGCTGGGCACTGAGGCCTGAGACCAGGATGAGACCCTGACTTGTGACAGTGTGATTCAGGAGTAGGATGAGAGCAGGCGGTCACCCTGCCCTGCGGCATGTGCCACGTGGGGGATTTAAGGTGTCGCAGAACCTTGAGCTGGCTCCAGATGTCAGAGAATGCCAGGGGAGGAGGCCTCGGGCCCACTGCCAGGGTCAGGGTCCAGGCGGACGGTCTGATGATCAGGATCCTTGGCCTGGAGACTGGGACAAGGCTGGGTTGCTGGCCTGGAAGGCTCTGGAACCTCACCCTGTCCAGCCCACAGGTCTCCACCTGCCCACCTCCCATGGCCCGCACTCCAGGAAGCCCCACGCTAGGGGCTGGGGATACTAGCATCTGGGGGCTCTGTCAGCTGAAGATCTGTCCACCCCAGGGACTTGGCCAGCATCCCTTCCACGCTATCAGGCCACCAACACACACCTGCTGCTAATTACCCGGAGAGTTCTGTTTCCACAACCAGCTCATCAGTTTCTTGGCTAATTGATTCCGACAGTCGTCAGAGGATTGAGACCCCAGAGAACACTAACGGTAAACCGGCCGGTGGCTGACTCCCCTGCCCTAGGGGGGGCTCAGGAGAGGGGCACTTCTGGTGCTAGGGCCTGGGATCTGCCTTGCTACACACCTGCCCCCACTCCCAGCTGCTCGCCCTGACTCCTTCCCATCCACCCATCCCTCCTCTTCCCAGGACCCTGCGTCTGCCACCTACACAAAGCTGACCAACCTTGTGAGGCCCAGAGTGCACAATCTTGTGAGGGCAAAGTGCAGGAGCACACAGTCAGGCTGCACACAGTAGGAAAGCACACTCAGAGTGCACGCTACATGAATGCACACTGAGGGTACCTATTCGGGCACATGCTATCGGAAGGCATCATTGGGGTGCATGCTGTAGGAACACACACTCGGGGTTCATGCTGTAGGACCGCATACTTGGGGTGCGTGCCATAGGAGTACACAATAGGAGTGCAGTCTTGGGCCTTCTGTTGCCGAGGCCTGGGTGGGTCAGGGCCCAGGGGCAGCGGACAGCAGAGGGGTTGCTGTGGCGAGGCGGGGCTAACATGGGAGCCCCTCCCAGGAAGCAGGAGAAGAAGGCTGGTGGAGGAGAAGACCGGAGGGCATATCCCCACATGCTCTCGAGTCCTCGGCACTTGTCAAACATCACCAACAAGGCAGGCAGGCGGCCTCTGCTCGAGCAGGATTTATTCTGCTATGAAAAGACAAGTGCAGATCTTGGGAGGCCCTTGTCGCGTCGCCCTCTGGGATCAGCCCCTCTTGCCTCTCAGCCGCCTGAGATCAGCCCCAGTCTGGGTGGAGCGGCTGGATTGCAGCCCTTCCGAGCTGTCCCAGAACAGCCGAGCTCTTACGGACACGGAGCAGGGGGCTCAGGGGCTCTGAGACCGAGCTGGGGTTTGCAAAGGTGGGAGCAGCCCCGTGGAGCCCATGGAGAAGCCCCGTGCGGACTGGTGAGCGTCAGGGGTGCGGTGCTTTCCAGGGGATGAGGGTTTCGAGGCAGAGAATGACCTTCTCAGCCTGAGATTCTCCCATTGGAGTCACCACCAGCCAAGGCCAGGAGACCACCACGTTTGGGTGGCCAAACTGCAGCCCTTGTCAGAGCCAATGGGTCCTCGAATCTTCTATTCCAGTGGTTCTCAACCCTCTGGCCCTTTAAATACAGTTCCTCATGTGAACCAACCATAAAATTATTTTCGTTGCTGCTTCATAACTGTCATGTTGCTACTGTTATGAATCGTCATGTAAATATCTGATATGCAGGATGGTCTTAGGCGACCCCTGTGAAAGGGTCGTTCGACCGCTAAAGGGGTTGCGACCCACAGGTTGAGAACCGCTGTGGCATCCAGCAAACCAGCCCGCCGGCTGCTGCCTATCTGGCAAATAACGTGTTGTGGGCGGGCAGTCCCACCTGTGTGCTTCCTGTGGCTGCTTTAGAGCTGCCCCAACGGAGCGGAGTGGTCCGACACGCTGCACGGCCCACACAGCTGTAATTATTTAGTACTTGGCCATTTAGAGAAATAGTTTGCCCACCTGGCTTGTGATGGAAGCATGGCGAGCGCCTGCGGAATGTGGGGGTTTTGCTGCCTTCACCTTCACCACGGCCTCACGGAGGTCACCCAAACCCCCACCCAACGAAAAGGAGACTGAGGGTCAGAGAAGGCCACTGTCCGGCCGAGGCCACACGCCAGGGATGGACAGTGCCTGGCAGCATCTCATGGGGCTGGAGAGTGGTGAGGAGAGGAGGTGAACCTGAAACAGCCCGCAGGTCAAAAGAAAAACAAGTATTTGGCTAAAGAGGCCGTGGGAGGGCTGGCCATCAAACGCGCGCAGAGAGGACAACTTAAAACATAGACAGAACCAGAGTGTCTGTGAGGAGAGTGGGAGGATGGCTCCGGGCACCAGGCACCGGGAGGAGGCACCGATCCCCAGACCCTGCTGGGGAGTAGGAGGGTGACCTTTCAGGGAAATGTGTCTATGGGAAGGTAGTTTTGGGGGGCAGGGGGCTCTGGGGCCACAGCCCCTCCACACCAATCCCGCCACCCCAGGATAATGTGCCCTCCTCTAGGGAGTCTGCAGCCAGGTTGCCCTGAGGGTGGCTCGCTGACCAACTAGCATTACACTGTCCACTTGGGCTGGGAGGAGGGGAAGCAGCTGGTCAGTTCCCAGGACGTCAGGGGTCCGGCCCAGCTTGATGGGATCTTTCCCTTTAAGAACAAAGATGGGACGACTCGGATTAGGAAAGAAGAGAGGCACCAGGGTGTGGGCTCCCCTTGTGACCGGGCTTCCCGACCCACCCTGCGGACCAGAATCTTAAAGGAAAGTGAACTGTGCAGGCCCACAGTCCTCCTGGCCATCCCATCAGCCACGTGCGAGGCCCTGGGGTCACAGGCCGCCAGGAGCTGACCCGGGGCCCCTAGGAATGCAGCCAGCCTCACGCGAGGACAGGGAGTTCCACGGGTGAGTGAGTGGTGGGTGGGCCAGTGCTGGTGGCCACCAGACACCCCTGAGCAGCACAGTGGCCCGGGGACACCCCATTCCAGCACCAGTGCCTTGATGCCACAAGGGGCCTCTGGGGCAAGTCTGTCTCCTGTCAGTCCTCTGTCCCAGCCCCAGCCTCACACAGCACCCACCACCAGGGGGGAGGGGAACAGGAAGGAAGGGGAGAAAGGGGAGAAATGTGATCCTTGGCCTCCCTGGGAATGGCCCTCATCCCACAGCACAGTGAGGGGGTGACTGTCAACCCCACTCCCCAGACAAGGGCTCTGAGGCTCAGAGAGCTGGGGTGAGCACAGAGCACCAGTGAGGTCAGGGTCCCCAGCTCCACCCCGCAGTCCCAGGAGGCCAGAGCAGGCCCTGACTCCCAGAGACCCACACAGCAGGAAGGGGCAGCTGACCGCCACCCGTGCAGTGGACCGGCATGTTCTGGGCTCCTGACCCCCACAGGGCCTCGTCCTCAGCCCAAGCCTTCTGTTCCCAGGGCTGCTGAGGTGGGCCCTGGGGTCTGAGCTTTGGGCTCCATGCACCCCCTCCCCAAGTGGCTGGGGAAGCTGCCGGCCCACACTGAGTCTGCTGCCTGCCAGTGACATGAGGATGACGATGGGCCAGCCCCCGCCTCCCTGGGGCCCCAAGATGCCTCCAGCCTGGAAACCCCACTAAGCACCCACACCTGGGGCCCAGCTCTGTGGCCAGAGAGTTCTGCCTCCCCAGAGCCTGGTGTGGGCCTCTGCTAATCCGACCCGGTCAAGCCTGTCTCAGGCGAGGAGCCCAGGGAAGTGAGGCCCAGCTTCAGGGGTGGCACCCGGAGCCTTGCCGATTGTCTGCTTGTCTCAAGGCGGCTCCAGCCTGGCCTAGCGGCCCTGCTCCAGCCAGGAGAGGCGGTGTCTGGGTGGGAGGAGGGCGCAGCAGCCAGGCTGAGCTGCAAGCAGTGCCTAGAGCCACTTCCCCGCCTCCACCAAGCTCAGCCCCAGCAGAGAGAACAGACTCGCAGACAGGCCTGGAGCTCTCCCTCATGAGAGAGTCCTGTCTGCCCTTAGCACTGAGTCAGGTTGCTGCTGCTTCTCAGACAACCCTGGCACACTCGGGGCTCCACCTCCCCACCCACCCACCACCCGTGTGGGAGACGTGTTCATCCCTGAGCCCCACGATGATGGGGACGGGATACATGCTGAGAGGCGCAAGGAACAGGTGACGGGGCTGCTCCCCTGAAGAAACACCCAGAGAAAGGGGTGCCCCTACTGGGGCCCCTGCCGGGTGGCCCCAACCCTGCCAGTCTCAGCAGAGCAATCGATCCCCTTTAGTGCTTCCCTAGTAGGAGTGGCCAGGAAACGAGGAGTTTGGAAAAGGCACCAATGGAGACAAGAGGGAAAATGGCTCTAGGAAGCTGAGACAGTGCGGGGAACAGATACAAGTTTGGGAAATCTAATCAGTGTCCTTGTAGGGATAGAAGAGGATTTAAAACAAGAACTGGGTGCCACGAACAAGGAGCCATCGGAAAACAGGAAGAGTGCCTGGAAGTTAAAAATAGAATTGCTAAAATAAAATAAAAAATCAATAGAAGTGTTAGAAAACAAGGTCAAGGAAGTCCTACAAAAAGAAAAGTGAATGAGAAAGAGGGGGGGACATGATGATATTCAGAAGACAGATATACAGGTCCAACATCTGTACATGGGGAGTTTCAGAAACAGAAAACAGAAAACAGAAGAGAAAAAAGTTACCGAAGAAATAATACCAGAAAATCTCCCAGAGCCCAAGACCTGGTCCTGCACTAGGCAAGTGCCTAGCACAACATATGACATTCACAGTGCGATCTGAGGCCTCGGGAGGCCCGAGGCACCCAGACTAAAAGCTACATGGCCCCAGGTTTCTCCACAGCACACTGGGCGCCCATCTGTTCATTGCTATGGCTTTAAAACTGCGAGGAGGAACTGTTTTCAACGTGGAATTCTGGACCAGGCCAGGGCAGCTTGAACTGATTGCTAACATTGAGGACTAATAGAATGATTCTTCACTGTGCCTTCCTTAGAGAGCTGGTGGGGTATGTGCTTCAGCTAAAACAGGACATAAGCCCTGAAGGAGGAAAACATGGGGCCCAAGAAACATTGGGTGACGAAGGGAAGTCCTGGGAGCTGTGAGGGGTCCATAGCTCCTTGGTCCAGGTGGGGGCAGCGGGACAAAAGCCTGAGGTGAGACCTCCTTGCGGTAAAACCAGAGGCCCAGTAGAATGCCTGACATGAAGAGTAAGCACATGGGAGTGGCAGATAGGACAAGAGAAAAAAAAAAGACAAAGCCAACTGTAAACTCCAGGAAAAACAAAAGGCCACACAAGAGTAGCGAAGAGCATTGATTTATGTGACCTGAGCTTGGAAACACTGGTTATGAATTAACTGAAGGTAGCAAGACAGCCACACTGGGGAGTGTGCTAAAGAAGAGGGAGCTGGGGAAGGAGCCATGGAAATGTGAAGGTAACCACCGGGAAAAATGAAGAATGAGGCAATAGTGGCTGCCTTCCAGGAATGCCAACTGATTTTCCAGACCAGCCTCTGAGGGCTGGGCGCAGGTTTTAACTTTGAGCGAGATATAGTTGACCACAGCGTTGTCTTTCTAAAAAAGGCTGCACTGAAATCTCAGAGGCAGGGATAAATAAAAAGGAGAAAATAGAGTGTGTCTGCCGAAGGTGGAAGCGAACATGGGTCAGAAGTAGGCGTCGCCCAGGTGCAGGAGAAAGTGGGGCTGAGAGCTCCAGCGGGGCGGAGCCTGGTGTCTGGTGCAGGGATGAGGCCCCACACGCTCCTCTTCAGCCCCTGCTCAGCCAAGGGTGGCCGAGTATGCCTCCCCCCTCCCCACCACCTCTTCGCTTCCCCAGGGATGATCAGGCTCTTGGCTCCAGAAGCCTCTGAAATCCAGATATTTAAAGGGACAGCTTCCAGCCTGAAAGTCCATCTGTGTGCTTGGGCCTTCCACAGTCCTGCCGCCACTCCCCCTGACCTCTCCTCACCTCTGCCCTGCTCCCATCTCATAGATCTGAGCCCCCAACCCCAGACTGAGGACCCTCAGGCCCAGGGAAGGGTGGCCGTGGCTGAGCACAAACAAGCTTCCTTTGGCTTCTGTGAGGGTCCTAATCATGTCTCTGCAACTGAACCCACGGCGCACAGGCAGGGGCGACGTGAATAAGTAATTGCTCTTTTATTAACAAGTGATAAATTATTCCCATATGATGGTATGTGATAACTCGTCCTTATTTGAAATCAATTTGGGATGGAAATGGTTGGCGGCTTCTCACCATCGAGGGTGGGAGAAGAAGGCGCCGCTGCCTCCTGGAAAACAGGTCAGTGTATTTCGGCTACTTCCTGAGGCTGATGCGCCTGGCGCTCCAGGCTGCAGAAGGGGGTCGGCTGCCCTGGGGGCGGAGCCAGGCAGGATGGCCTCATTTTCTCAGCATTTGCCCTGGGGACAAGTGAGAGGTCAGTGCAGGTACCCCAGCATGGTCTCTCCCCACCCTCACACCTGCCGGGAGCTCCAAAAGAAGCCTGGATGACCCCATTACACCTAGGGCACAGATGTCCCGGGAGCCAAGGATCAGGCTGGGGGAGGAGCCCCCAAAGCCCAAGGCCTTGCTGGGACCACCACAGGCATTGGCAGCCATGGCTGGGCCATCAGGGATTGGAAGTTGCATCTGCAGGTCATATTCCATTCATTCCCCCATGGAACCCTGAGGACCAGAGCAGCTTGACCTTTCACCCCACAGAGGACCCAGCTAACCTCCCATACCTCCCTGCCCTGTAGGCCATGGCTTGACTTTATTAAGCCTGAAAAGGCATTGGCTTTTTCCCCCCAAAATGTTCCTAATGGTTTCACAACACCCTGCCTCCATCTGCATTCCCCATTCCTTCCTCCTCTAGCTCAATGCAGGAGGGTTCCAGGCATAAGCCCAGGCGCAGGCCAGACAGATCTGGTCCCCCGCCCAGTGCCGCTGGCAGACCCAGCCTGCTCAGGGCAGTGCCGTTGGCCCGGGCCTCGGCACCTCTTCTGGTTAAAACCCTGCAACCCACTGGGCAGGCAGCCAGCTGCCTCCCTCCCAGGTCAGGCCCACAGGAAGCCAGACCTCGCCTACCCACCCCCCTTCAGCTCCTCCCCAGCTGCCTCCCCCACAACCCTAGGGCTGCAGCAGACCCATGAGGCTGGGGCACCCCGAGCCCAGCCACTCTACCCAGCAAAGCTCAGATACCACCAGTGACCTTGGCCTCTCTGGCCTGGGTTTGTCATCTGTGAAATGGGAGGTTTGGGTCTGAGAACCTGACAAAATCCCCAGGGGTGAGGGAACTTTGGTGAACCACCCCAGGGTCCCGAACACCCCCACCTCCGTCCACTGCCAGGGAGCCCCCTTCACCCCACACCTTGCTGATCCATTTAACAGGTGCTGGCGCTGTTTGCTTCTATCCGTTGCTCCTAAGGGCTTCATGGGGCAGCACCACAGCTGGTGACCAGCACACAGTGGGAACTCCATCAATGCTTGTCACGTGAATGCAAGAAAAGCCCACCGCTACGGGCAAGTTTCAAGGTTGTACAGACAGCATTCCCTGGGGATGTCCAGGCCGGGAGAATCCATGGGGCACTGCGTGATTCGATTTTATAAGGTCCTGAGGTGGGATCCCGTAATGGGATGAGTCCTTCTAAGGAGAGATGCAGGAGAGCTGGTTTTCATCCTCTACATGTGAGATCGAGCAAGAAGGTGGCTGTCTGCAAGTCAGTTAGAGAGCCCTCACCAGAACCTGACCTTGCTGCCCCTGGTCTCAGATTTCCAGCCTCCAGAACTGTGAGAAGCAATGTCTGTTGTTTAAGCCACCCTGTCCGTGGTATTTTGTGATAATAACCTGAGCTGATTAACCTAACTCCTTTCTTAAAATTCTGCTGTATTTCTCCAGATTTCCTGTAATGTACACAAACCGGTAAAATCGGAAGTTATTTTTAGTTTGTTCTATTTGGTCGTGTGTGCTGAACTGGACGGGGCAGCCCTGCCCTGGAAAAGGTGGGTGAGGCTATCGGAGAGCAGCAGGATCCCTCCCCAAAGCTCTGTGCCTGGGGTCCCTGCCCAGGGCTCTCTCTGCCTTAGTGGGGCCTCAGGCAGGTCTCCCAACCTCTTGGAACCATTCCCTCACCTGGAGAGTGGAAATAACGAGACCCACCTCCCAGGGGACACAGAGACCACACAGCTGCCGGGAGCAGGCGCACAGTGAGTGCACAGGAAATGCCCAGCCCGCCCACCCTGCGGGAGCATCCAAAAAGTCCCTCATGTCGCCCCCAGCAGGGACCGCGGTCCCCATCTGACTGAGGGGAGGTCAAGTCAAAGTGAGAAAGGGCGTGCTGGTGCCTAAGTCAGCCTTACCCAGGCCCTGGCAGGCAGGAGCCCTGGGCCTCGCCTTTGCTGAGGCAGCACCCTCAGGGATGCCCCCTCTGTTCTCAGACACACACCCTGAAGGGCTCTCCTCCCCAGAGCCCCTCCTACACCCGTTCCCTTCCCACACCCGTTCCCCTCCCACACCCGTTCCCCTCCCACACCCGTTCCCCTCCCACACTGCAGTCTGGCCTGAGGGGTCCTGCATGAGTGATATGCTGGGGGGGCGGGTCTTGACCCCGCCTGGGCCTCAGGGCAATGTGCGGACAGTG